>NW_024068371.1:0-166320 GCF_009389715.1 Phoenix dactylifera | reverse complement strand
TAATTTTTGTACTTGACTATTTATTATTGAATAAATAAAAGGCATCTTTTCATTCATATTATTTATGTGTCTATGAATCGTCCAAGAAATTAATAAGATGATGATGCATATTCTCAAGAGTTGAGAATTTGAGCCATGTATCATTGGTGATTAATTTCTAAATGCTCCTGATCAATGGATCATCACGAGGACGGTGATCGATCCGATCAGTGCACAGATCACTTTCCTTCTGGATGGACGAGACTTGAGTCCACAGTGTAGGGACACTGAAGTGATAGTGCAGGTGCTTGTTAGAGAACAAGGGTATGAGCGTGACCAAGACAAGAAGTCACTTGATGTCTATCCACTCGTCAGTGACTTGCTTGATGTTGCAGTAGTATGACTGGTCCCTTTGACTGCGGTGCTTCAGCTACTCACAGTGAGGTTATTGTAGTTTGACCTGCACGTATACATGGTCTCTAGTCATAGGTCCCTTGTAGTGTAGATTGGCTGCAGTAAGTTCACTGTACGGAGTAGGGTATGCACTTACATGGAATCTATCGACCTTGATAGAAGAGGCAGTGATCCTATGTGATTTGTTAGACTGAGTTCTAAGACCTTGGCCAGGGCAGTAATATATAAGTGGAGAAAGAGTTTTCCACTATCGAACTCGAGTCGAATAAATCTTGACATATGACAGACGAAGGGGTTTGACGAGTTATCCATGACCCTCCGTCCTGTAGGGATCCACGATAGTAGGACTGTATCACACGATAACTGCACCTAGAGGTTCATCATTCTATTCTACTAGGTAGCCCACTACATACTGCTAGTGTCACTGGTGGATGGTGGAACTCACAGAGATTATCTCGATGATCGATAAACCCTAAAGAGTAGAGTTGGAATCGTTCCAATCCATTGAAAGGAGTTTTTCAATGATATTGTGATAGAGATCATAATATATCTCACTACCAGTCAGAGTAGAACCTATGGGGTCACACACACTAGAAGTATTGACCGATCCGATGGTTGAATCGTGATTAGAAATCACAAGTAATCAATTCGATTGATATTCAGTTGAAGAAGGAACAAAGGGAATTAATTAATTGGACTTAAACACAAATCTTACTTCGAGTAGGATTCCTAGGAGTCCTAATTGGATTAGGACTGGGAATCCTAGTTGGAGTAGGACTGGGATTCCTACTTGAAATAGAATTCCTACAATCCTAATTAGATTAGGAGTTTTGAATTAAAATTGGATTCCTACTTGGAGTAGGATTCCTAGAGTCCTAATCGGATTAGGACTTTCGAATTCAAATTAGAGTCCTAATTGGATTAGGACTAAAATTAAATAAGTCCTAATTCGATTAGGGTTTCTTAAGTCCTAATTAATTATTAATCTAATGAATCAACATGACTCCTAATTGGGTTAGGATTGAAGAGTTCAATTGAGTCATGGTTTCATTCAAGTTCTAATTGGATTAGGGCTAGCAAAGATTGAACCCGATTCATTCATGATTTGGTTAAACCCTAATTGAAATAGGGCTAAACCAAATTAGGGCCACCCAATCCTCATTAGATGAGGATTAGGGCAACACAAAGGGAGGGGCTCACGCCCCTCCCCTTTCTCCTCCTTGGTGCGGCAACACAAGAGGGGCCGGCGCCCCTCTTGGAAAGCAATCAAGGGCTCCTAACTTGTTAGGAGCCCTTCATGCTTTAAAAAGGGGTGAGGGCGGCAGCTAGGGCATCACAAGGTGAAGTCCTCTTCTTTGTGCCGTGGCCACCCTCTCCCCTCTCTTGGTTTCAGCCGTAAGCAAGGAGAAGAACAAAGGTGGTGTTGGCGGCTCCCTTCCTCCACCTTTCCTTCTTCCAACGCAGGGAAAAGATAAAGGCTGCCAAAGCTTGGTGATCTTCTTCCTTGGTTGTTCCATCTTCTCCTCCTCCCTCTAGCATTCAAGAGTTGAAAGAAAGGGAGGTGATCAGTCATCAAAACCAATCTCTGCAAGGGAGCTAGCACCCCGGGGAGATTAGAGCGATTGGATCGGTCCTCTGCTTCGTGTGGATACCCGTAGAGGCCGGGCACTTGAACGGCTTCAAGCGAACCCTTCATCCTAAACCACGAACTTCAGTTTGCGGTGATCATCTACCCGCACAAGGTGAAGATCTGATCTTTCTAAAGGTTCTAAAAGTTTTAATCCTTATCTATCTACGAACGGTTTTTGAACAACGTTCATGCGATGAACGGTTGATCCCGCGCATGCCTCTTCCGCTGCATCTGAATTTTTTGAATTTTCTGCGGCATGATCGGGGTTTTCCAACAGTGGTATCAGAGCCTAGGCATCGTAGATTAAGGTAGGGATTAATTATTAATAGGCTTATTAGATCTGAAAATTGAAAGATTATGCATGCTGAAAATTTTCTGCATGCAGATTTTTCTAGGGTGCTGATTTTTGCATGCTGATTTTTATGTGATAAGATGATGATTCTAATTGCATTGTTAATGAGATTACAAAGTTTGGAATCATGATTAGCATGATCAGCAACCTATGTCATGAGATAATCAGTTAGTTTTCAGATCTGAAAATTATAATTGCTGCATGTGGTGATGATCATAGGATTCAAACCCTTTTGGTATCAAATGTAATGACCTGCGATGTGATCTGTGATGTCATGTAATTTTTCAGATGCTTGCATGCATGTTATTTGATGTTTGAGAGGCCTGCGTGCCTCTTAAAAGAAGATTTAATTTATTATTATTTTTTATTTTACATCTGGTTGTATTTCTGTGATGTGATGTACGTCAACGATCAAGTTGAAGATAAGGCATGAGATGAACAGGGGTCTAAGCGGTTGATGGCGATTGGATCAAGAGTTGGTCAAGGATCGAATCAAGGAGGCTTGGAACCAATTCAAGAGTTGAAGACCAGTTGATCGATTGACGTGCATGTGCTTGTAATACGACCTAATTAGAATCCATGATCATCACCTATTTAAAGTTTAGCTTTATTTTGACGCTGCGATTATAACTGCCTGTGATGTGCCGTTTGCATGTGATGTGAATGAAAGCCGGGTAGATAGATTTACATGTGATGTAGCAAACCCAATTGAGACCTAAATTAAAACCTCCTCAATCAAGTCGAGAGTGAACCAACATGAGCAAGTCATATTAGATTAATTGATCTAATTGGTGTCTAGGAAAGCATGAAAGGTGGTTACTTAATTAGGACCTTACTCTCTGAGTAAGGGGAGCCTCCCACCTGCTTACCTGGCCAATTGTTCGATTACCTCTTATGAAGAGCTCAAGGTTGCAAACACTAAGACCTGATTAACCAATATTAAGTCAATAGGTCTTCCACTGTAGTAGAGCTGCTAAGGCCTTTCTGATGTTGATTTGTCTCGGCTGGATACAGTGGTCAAGTTGCATCGGGGGGCTGGACCTCTCTATAGACATGAGATGTTGTGGGATAAAGGTGGGGTTGGGCACCAATAACTGTTAGGTGAGGACCCAATGACGACTTTATTCCTACGGTTATACGGTGGGTCTGACTTAACTAAGAAATGGGACCAATAACTGTTAGGTGAGGTTTTCATGGCTTAGAGACCAAGTTACACTGCAACATGCTTGAGAAGCATTGTACAAGAGTTGTACATTCATCAATCTATGTGTCACCAATAACTGTTAGGTGAGGTGGCATGTAAATCGGTGGGACACAGTACCCACTAGAAACCCTAGTCGTGTGGGATTTTCATTTTTCTACCAGGAGAGTGTGAGGAATTCGAGAAAATAGTGGGAGTTACATTTGTTCTAAAAGACCTTAGAACAGATTAGGATCAAGTACAAAAGCCTAACTAGAATCTTTACTCTCTGAGGATTATAAAGTCAGCTTCTAGACTCTTAACTCATATCCTATAGAACAACCGTTTGACCAAACCCAATTATAAAGATTGGCTCAGCAAATTTCAAAAGTAGTTTTGAATTGTGAGAAATTCGGGTATGTGCTAGACCATGGAATCCCCGTGTTACCAATCCGTCCGATCACTGATCAGCGTAAGACGCTTGTTAAGTGGACGAACAATGACAATAAAGTTAGGTGCTGCACAATGGCATCCATGTCCAATGCATTACAATGCCAGCATGAGAACATGAAGACTGCCAGGGACATATTAAATCACCTGCAAGAGTTGTATGGTGATCAGAGTCACGCAGCTCGGTTTGAAGTGTCCAAGAGGCTCTTCAAAGCCAAGATGCATGATGGGCAGTCTGTCCATGATCATGGTTTGACCATGATAAAGGACTTAGAGAAGCTTGAGAAGCTTGGCATGACCATGCACAAGGAATTGCAAACGGATTTGATCCCGCAATCCCTTCCAGCTTCATATGAATAGTTTATAGTAAACTACCATATGAACAAGGTTGTATGCACTAAAATAGAATTGTTAAATAAATTGGTAACTACCTTAGGGACCTTAAAGAGTTCAAGGGGCATCGTTCTTGCTGTCGAGTTGGTTTCTACTTCCAAGAGAGAGTCTACCTGGAAGAAGAAGAAGCCTGCGAAGAAGCAGAAGACCGAGAAAAGGCCAAGCAAGGAAGTTCCAAGAAAAGGCCGAATGCAAGGGAAAGCGTTTCCATTGCATCATGAAATGGCCATTGGAAGATGAACTGTCCTACATACATGGGAAGCATAAAGAGCAATAAGGGTGTTAGACCTTCAGAAGGTATGTCAGATATGCTTAGGATACTTAGGGACTGTTACCTACTGCTAGCAGAAATTCGATTTCTGTATTTTGTTTAGCATAGGAAGAGTTTTGTAAAACTACTGTTCTATTTATTTGATAAATAAATGGGTTTCATGTGGTTTTATGACTGACAGTCTCTATCACTTACATATAGATGTATTAGATGTATCGGTGAATGTATCTGAGCAAAAAGTGAGTGCCATAGGATCAAGAAGATCTAGAGATGAGATAAACCAGAAGTATTTGTGGCACCTCAAACTTGGCCATATAGGAGAAGACAGAATAAACAAATTGGATAAACATGGGCTTTTGGGCTCATTGACTTTCGAGTCATATCCGATTTGTGAATCCTGTCTTCAAGGAAAGATTTCCAAATTATCCTTTGTAGGACACAGGGAAGGTCCACTGAAATACTTACCCTAGTACACACAGATGTGTGTGGCCCATTCGATGTGCAGGCTAGGGGTTTGTAATTTTTACTTCATTTACCGATTATTTCTTTTGGTATGGATATGTGTATGAGACACAAGTCTGAATCTTTTGAAAAGTTCAAAGAGTTCAGAAATAAAGTAGAAAAACAAACTGAAAAACCCCTTAAGGCTCTTCGATGAGATCGAGGAGGAGAATACCTTAGTGGGGAATTCCGGGACTATCTCAAGAAAAAATGGCATAGTCTCACAGTGGACACCTCCGGGTACACCTCAACTCAACGGGGTGTCAGAGAGGAGGAATCGGACCCTATTGGATATGGTCAGGTCCATGATGAGCTTCACTGATTTACCTATGTTTCTTTGGGGAGATGCCTTACTTACTCACAGCGATTTATTTATTGAATAGAGTTCCCTCTAAATCTGTTCCTACCACACCGTATGAGATATGGCATGGTAAGAAACCAAGTCTTGGTCATCTCAAGATTTGGGGATGTCCGGCCCACGTCAAGAGACTACAGGCAGACAAGTTAGAGGCTAGGACCATAAGTGCTCGTTTTATAGAATATCCTAAAGAGTCATTAGGATACAATTTTTACGTCTCAGAGGATCACAATGTGTTTGTGAGCCGTCACGCCATCTTCTTGAAAAACCAGTTTATCATTGATAGAGGCAGTGGGAGGAAAATTGATCTTGAAGAGAAAGTCTCTGAAAAGCAACGAGTCATGGATCCTATCGAACCCATTCATACAAAGCCAGTACATGATGTCCCTCAACCACCTCGTAGATCTAGTAGGGTCTCCCATCCTCCCGATAGATACTTAGGTATACTAGAAGAGGATACCGAGGAAATGTTCCTAGTGGGAGATAGGGATCACACGCAGGATCCCAAAACCTACGACGAGGCGATATCTGATATCGATTCCGAGAAATGGTTGGAAGCTATGAAGTCAGAGTTAGACTCCATGCATTCCAACCAAGTCTGGACCTTAGTAGATCCACCAGAAGGTATTGTACCTATTGGATGCAAATGGATCTACAAAAGGAAGATAGGTTCGGATGGAGAGGTAGAGACCTATAAGGCAAGGCTTGTGGCGAAAGGGTATAGTCAGCGCGAGGGCATTGACTATCAGGAGACCTTTTCACCTGTAGCCATGCTGAAATCCTTCCGAACATTGCTTGCCATTGCAGCATTTCATGATTATGAAATCTAGCAGATGGATGTGAAAACAGCTTTCCTGAATGGATATCTTGATGAAGACATCTATATGGAACAGCCTTTGGGTTTCACTTCCAGTGATGGAGATCACAAGGTCTGCAAGCTGCAAAGGTCCATCTATGGACTAAAGCAAGCATCTCGGAGTTGGAACACTCGTTTCGATGACGCAATCAAAATGTTTGATTTCATCAAAAACGAAGAGGAACCGTGTGTTTACAAAAGGTTAGTGGGAGTGCTGTCGTATTTCTCGTACTGTACGTGGACGACATCCTCCTGATAGGGAATGATATTCCCATGCTAACCTCGGTCAAGGTCTGGTTGTCAAAAGAATTCTCCATGAAAGACTTTGGGGAAGCATCCTATATTTTGGGAATAAAGGTCTATAGAGATAGATCTAAAAGGATGCTTGGCCTTTCACAGAAGATGTACATAGAGGAGGTGCTGAAGAGGTTCAGCATGGAAAACTCCAAGAGGGGTCTCTTACCCCTAAGGCATGGAATTCATCTCTCCAAGAAGATGTGCCCCAACACATCTGAAGAGATTCAATGCATGAGCAAGATACCCTATGCATCGGCAATAGGGAGCCTCATGTATGCCATGCTATGTACACGACCTGATATAGCCTTTGCTGTGAGTGTCACAAGCAGATATCAGTCGAATCCAGGTGAAGAACACTGGACAGCTGTGAAGAATATTCTTAAGTACTTGAGAAGAACTAAAGATTTATTCTTGATTTTTGGAGGATCATCAGAGTTAAAGGTAGAAGAGTACACAGATTCAGACTTCATGACTGATGTCGATGATAGGAAGTCAACATCTGGATATGTGTTCTTGTGCAATGGTGGTACGGTGAATTGGAAGAGTTCTAAACAACCGATCATTGCTGATTCTACTATGGAAGCTGAATACATCGCCGCCTCTGAAGCTGCTAAGAAAGGCTTCTGGTTCAAGAAATTCATTGCAGAGTTGGACGTGATGACATCAGATGCCATAACACTCTACTGCGATAATAATGGCGCCATAGCTCTTGCTAAGGAACCAAGGTCTCATCAGAAGTCCAAGCACATAAAGCGGCACTTCCACCTCATACGCGACTATGTTGAGAAGAAATATGTAGAGGTGCAAAGAGTAGACTCCACGGATAATGTGGCAGACCCGTTCACTAAGCAGCTGAGTCAGCAGAAGACTGAAGCCCACCTTGAGAAGATGGGCCTAAGATATATGACCAATTGGCTTTAGTGCAAGTGGGAGATTGTTAGATGTATGCCCTAGAAGCCAATCTGGCTGACACATTGTTAATTCTAGGGACATAATTTTGTACTTGACTATTTATTATTGAATAAATAAAAGGCATCTTTTCATTCATATTATTTATGTGTCTATGAATCGTCCAAGAAATGAATAAGATGATGATGCATATTCTCAAGAGTTGAGAATTTGAGCCATGTATCATTGATGATTAATTTCTAAATGCTCCTGATCAATGGATCATCACGAGGACGGTGATCGATCCGATCAGTGCACAGATCACTTTCCTTCTGGATGGACGAGACTTGAGTCCACAGTGTAGGGACACTGAAGTGATAGTGCAGGTGCTTGTTAGAGAACAAGAGTACTGAGCGTGACCAAGATAAGAAGTCACTTGGATGTCTATCCACTCGTGAGTGACTTGCTTGATGTTGCAGTAGTATGACTGGTCCTTTGACCTGCGGTGCTTCAGCTACTCACAGTGAGGTTATTGTAGTTTGACTGCACGTATACATGGTCTCTAGTCATATGGGTCCTTATAGTGTAGATTGGCTGCAGTAAGTTCACTGTAGGAGTAGGGTATGCACTTACATGGAATCTATCGACCTTGATAGAAGAGGAGTGATCCTATGTGATTTGTTAGACTGAGTTCTAAGACCTTGGCCAGGGCAGTAATATAAAGTGGAGAAAGAGTTTTCCACTATCGAACTCGAGTCGAATAATTCTTGACATATGACAGACGAAGGGATTTGACGAGTTATCCATGACGTCCGTCCTGTAGGGATCCACGATAGTAGGACTGTATCACACGATAACTGCACCTAGAGGTTCATCATTCTATTCTACTGGGTAGCCACTACATGCTGTTAGGTGTCACTGGTGGATGGTGGGACTCACAGGGATTATCTCGATGATCGATAAACCCTAAAGAGTAGAGTTGGAATCGTTCCAATCCATTGAAAGGAGTTTTCAATGATATTGTGATAGAGATCATAATATATCTCACTACCAGTCAGAGTAGAACCTATGGGGTCACACACACTAGAAGTATTGACCGATCCGATGGTTGAATCGTGATTAGGAATCACAAGTAATCAATTCGATTGATATTCAGTTGAAGAAGGAACAAAGGGAATTAATTAATTGGACTTAAACACAAATCCTACTTCGAGTAGGATTCCTAGAGTCCTAATTGGATTAGGACTGGGAATCCTAGTTGGAGTAGGACTGGGATTCCTACTTGAAATAGGATTCCTACAATCCTAATTAGATTAGGAGTTTTGAATTAAAATTGTATCCACACGAAGTACTGACTCGATCGAAGCCTTTGGATCTCACCGGGGTGCTAGCTCCCTTGCAGAGATGGCTATGGATGGCTGAAGTCCTCTCCTTTGAATCAACCTTGTTGCCCAAGGTGACAATCCAAGAGGGGTGGGTGAATTGGTTTCTTCTAAATTTTGGTGTTTTAAAAGCTTCTTAATTAAGTGCGGTGGTTGCTTTCTTAGATTATTTGAATGAGTTAAACTAGAACAAAGATGGAAGATAATGCAAGAATAAATGTAAACACAAGCACAACACAAACACAACAATATATAGTGGTTCGGTGCTCTCCTTAGCACCTACGTCCACTCCCCAAGCGACCCCTTGGGAATTTACTATAATCTCGCGGATTACAGTTGGATTATTTTCCGGGCTCACAATCCAAAAACCTTTGTTGGTTTTACGGGCTCACCAACGAACCTATACACTTTGGTTTTCCGGGTTCACCAAAAACCTTTGTTGGTTTTGCGGGCTCACCAACGAACCTTTACACTTTGGTTTTCCGGGTTCACCAAAAACCTTTGTTGGTTTTACGGGTTCACCAACGAACCTTTACAAATAGTTCGACAAACAAAAGAAATATTCAAACTCCTAAATGAGCAAATGAAACAATATTAACTACAAAGAAGAGTTAGAAAATATTTATCGCTTGAAGTGGCTTCTCTCTTCTTTGTCAAGGATGCTTCACTCTTCAAGAGAGGATGGAGCTCTTGATGCCTCTTTGAATCTGCTCAATCCCTTTCTTTGATTCTTGAATGAAGCTCTTGATGAAGAAGATTAGGGCACTTTTGTTTTCTTGTGTACTCTTTGATATTCCTTGCAAAAGTTATTCTATCTGATGAATAGTGCCCCTTTAAATAGCTTCCCATATCCTTTGGACAAGCCCCAATGGTTAGAATTCAAAAACTAGCCGTTACTGACCTTGGAAAGGACAAAAAGTACATCTGCAGAACTAGCCGTTAAGCTTCAGTCCGTGTTTGGGTCGGCTCAACCTGTCATTGGGTCGACCCAACTTTCACTTGGGTCGACTCAAACAATCCTTGGGTCGACCCTCTCAGAAAACACAGAAACTTCAATTTCAGCCTTCCTTCCCATGGGTCGACCCAACCATTCTTTGGGTCGACTCAAAGTTCACTTGGGTCGACTCAACTTCTTCTTGGGTCGACCCTCTCAGTAATTCCAGAGAACCATTTTCTGTCTGCCTTTCTGTCTTGCCTTTGGGTCGACCCTCTCAGGGTTTGGGTCGACTCAAGCTTGGGTCGACTCAACCACTGTTTGGGTCGACCCTCTCAGTAAATCCAGAGAACATATTTCTTTCATGTTTTGAGGTTCTTGAAGTTTGGGTCGACTCATGCTTACCTTGGGTCGACCCAACTCACTGTTCATCTGTGCCAATTTTGCAGAAGTGTGCCAAATGACTTCTTGATGTGCCGGGGTCGACCCAATCATCCTTTGGGTCGACTCAATCTACACTTTGCTGCATCTCAAGGTTAGATTCATTCAAATGAACAAAGACATGTATCTATATCAATTCATACAAGTATACTGAGAGTAATGAACTTATAAATGAAGTATCAATTTAACTTATAATATACTCTAGATAATTGCTTGTTAATCATCAAAATAACACTATCATCCTCAATCTCCCCCTTTTTGATGATTACAAAATAAAGAGTATAAGCCTATTGATACTTGTCTTTAAAAACAGTTTATAAAAGGGTTTAAATTGCTGAATTTCAGCTTTTCATATATAAGAGTGAAATCTCCCCCTATATTATTTAAATGTTGCCAATTTGACTCTTTGAATTGCTCCCCCTTTCATTTATAATTCATTAGCGATGAAACTTCAAAAATTTGAGATAAAATATGAGTTTCAGGTTATGTATCGGGGTGCGAGAGGTGCGTGCCAAATTCTGAATTTATATGTGCCAAATTCTGAAATTTGATAGAAATTTTTGATTTAATCAATTTCATTGTTACAAATTGCTCCCCCTTAGATGTATAAGCTTTCTTATATGATTTTTAATTTGTTTGTCCAATTATTTCTCTTTTCTTGCATAAGTTCTTATTTCTTTTTCTTTACTTCTCCTTTCTTTAACTTTCTTTACTTTTACTATTATCAATCTTTCTTTACTTACTCTAAAGATATCTTTACTTCTCCCCTTTTGTTACTTTATCTAATCTACACAAAAATCTTTACTTCTCCCCTAAGATCTTTACTTCTCCTAAAATAGATACTCTTACTTTACTTCCTAAAATAAATACTCTTTCTTTACTTCTCCCCCTTTTTGTTATCATCAAAAAGATACATGGGAAAGATGCAATAAACAACAAACTTCAAACTTCATTGATCAAAATAGGAACATTTTCATACATTCATGTCCAAAAACAAAAACAGATACAATGGTCCTTAATCAAGATTTAAAGATACATGATAAAAGCAAGATACATATGTGAACTAGATATCTAGCCTAGGCTCTAAACATAGATGCTAAGATCAGCCTAGGGAGACTCTAACGGCTGGGATCTAGTCCTCATCCTCCTAGTGTACGTGGCGAGGGGAGGTCGAGCCTGGTGAGACTGTGTCTGGCGTGGAGCACGACGAGCTGGATGACTCTGTACCGAAATCTCTGACTCAGCAGCCTGTGGCACAGATGGTCCATGGGTCCTCTCTCTCTCTCCGGAGTGCTCCTATCTGCTGCCTCAGATCACTGATCTCAGCAGATATGACGTCTAATCGGGCGTCCAATCGGCTCGTCAGCCCGTCAGTGATAGTCCTCGCCTGAGCTGACATGAGCTCAGTCATCCTGCTCCAGAACTCATCCGTATCTGTCGGAGGAACGGATGACGATGGTCCAGCCTCTGAGGGTGCAGTAGGATGATCCATATGCTCCTCATCCTCATCCTCTGGTGCATCTCCCTCTGGTGCCTCACCCTGAATGCCTGCTCCAGTGTTAATCCATTGCCCGTTCACTTTCGCATATCCCATGCGTATAAGTGTCCGTGCAGTGTATGTGTCAGTATGATGCAGACTCTTGGATGCCTCCTCCTCGAGAGCTAGACCGTGCTGTCGGAAAATCAAGGTGAGTATCATACCATAAGGTAGTGATACCCTGGAGTTGCACATCACCTTCCTCATCTGTCTCAGTATCATGGCCGGAAGATTTAGGGATGTCCCCTGAATCATACACTCCATCACTGCTAGATCTCGCTCTGTGATGAGATCGAATCTCCCGGTCTTTGGAAATAAAATCCTATTTATTATACCGAGCAGTAATCTCATTTCAGCGGAAAGAGAACTAGCTATTACC
Source organism: Phoenix dactylifera (assembly GCF_009389715.1). NCBI lineage: Eukaryota > Viridiplantae > Streptophyta > Magnoliopsida > Arecales > Arecaceae > Phoenix > Phoenix dactylifera. The sequence goes on along the minus strand of NW_024068371.1, from coordinate 154,078 downwards.
TTCGTGGAAAAGTCGAAGTTCTCATTTTTCATGATCAACTGTAGAGCTCTCATTTTGTTTTCTGGCTTTTCCGGAGTGGCTCCTATGCAGGGTAGATGAAGTAGTTCACTCAAGCTCTCCTCGGAAACTCGAACTCGAACCCCTCGAACTTCCGAAACAAGCCCTCCCATACCAGTTTTGAGGAAGGCATAGAACTCCTGAACCAATCCGGGGTAGACTACCACATCTAGGGAGCAAAGATACTCCCAACCTTGCCTTTGGATCCATTCCCTCAACCGAAACCCTTCTTGATCAAAGAACTCGGAATGGATCCTTCTCCCCGTTGTAACCGGCCTCCCCGCAAATCTTGCAAGTATCACTGAGGGGGAAGGAGGAGGAGGGGCCTCCGCACGTGCCTCACGTCGAGGAGACACGGTAGATGGCTCCGTAGGTTGCCTCTCCTCACGTTGGATCCGTGTGACTCTTCCGGATCTCTTGGCTACGGGTCGTTTGCGTCCCATTGCTCCAAGATCTTAAGGAAATCTACTGTTTGGAGAAGTTTGGAGGAGATTGGAGAGTGGGGATTAGAGTATTCAGAAGAGGACAAGGGCAAACAGTGCCCTAAAAGAGCTCTCGGGTCCCCCTTTTAACAGTGGGGTCCCGACGTTGGGTCGACTCAAGATTTTTCTTGGGTCGACTCAACGTTGGGTCGACCCTATTCTGGGTTGGGTCGACCCAAGTGCAGAATTTTTTCTTTTCTCTTCCTTTTTGCTTCTAAAAATTTTCCTTGCTTCCAATCCTTATAAACTCTTTATGGGACAATGATACATGAGTAAGGAATCTCTAGATAACAAATTTGACTCATGTTTCATGGGATTTTTGAAATTGGAAGGATGTATCATGAGACTACTAGCTCCCTTTTATATTTCTTCAATAGAAAGGATCACATATGCCTAATTCCCTCCTTAGCATGCAGAATCTATCTTCACTCAATGGTTTCGTAAATATGTCGGCTAATTGTTTTTCAGTGCATATATGCTCAATACATATATTTCCATTTTGCACATGATCCCTAATGAAATGGTACCTTATTTCTATGTGTTTGGCTTTAGAGTGCTGAACTGGATTTTTAGTAAGATTGATGGCACTAGTATTATCACACTTAATAGGAATATTATCTAGTTTAACTCCATAGTCCTCTAGTTGTTGCTTAAGCCATAATACTTGAGCACAACAACTACCAGCAGCTATGTATTCAGCTTCAGCTGTGGACAGTGCCACTGAATTCTGCTTTTTGCTAAACCATGATACTAAGTTGTTTCCTAAGAATTGACATGTGCCACTTGTGCTCTTCCTATCTAATTTGCATCCGGCAAAATCAGCATCTGAATATGCAAGTAAATCTAGACATGAGTCTCTTGAGTACCATAAACCTATATTGGTAGTTCCTCTTAAATATCTAAGGATTCTCTTAACAGCACTTAAATGTGACTCCTTAGGATCGGATTGGTATCTAGCACATATTCCTACACTAAATACGATGTCGGGTCTACTAGCAGTAAGGTAGAGCAAGGATCCAATTAGTCCTCTATAGAGCTTAATATCAATACTCTTCCCTTTTTCATCTTTGTCTAGCTTACTAGTAGGGTTCATTGGAGTGCCAACTCCCTTATGATTTTCATTCCCAAACTTCTTTAGTATTTTCTTTGTATACTTAGTTTGATGAATGAAAATGCCTTCTTTAGTTTGTTTGATTTGTAATCCTAGAAAGAAGCTTAGTTCTCCCATCAAACTCATTTCAAATTCTCCATGCATTAAATCAGCAAATTCTTTGCAAAGAGTATCATTAGTGGCACCAAAGATTATGTCATCTACATATATTTGTACCACTAATAGATTTTTGTTCTTTCTTTTGAGAAATAAAGTTTTATCTACATTTTCTCTACAAAAATCATTATTAAGCAGAAATTTGCTTAGTCGATCATACCAAGCCCTAGGTGCTTGCTTTAATCCATATAATGCCTTATGTAATTTAAACACATGATTTGGCAATTCATGATTTTCAAATCCTGGAGGTTGTTCTACATATACCTCCTCCTCAATAATACCATTTAAGAATGCACTCTTCACATCCATTTGATATAATTTGAAATCCATGAAAATATGCAAATGCTAGAAGTAATCTAATAGCCTCTAATCTAGCTACAGGAGCAAATGTCTCATCAAAATCTATTCCTTCTTCTTGATTGTATCCCTTAGCTACAAGTCTAGCCTTATTTCTTATAACTAATCCATTTTCATCTAATTTATTCTAAATACCCATTTTGTTCCAATTACTGAATTGTGCTTTGGTCTTTCAGTTAATGTCCATACATTACTTCTTTTGAATTGATTTAATTCTTCTTGCATGGCATTTATCCAGTTAGTATCTTTTTCAGCCTCTTCATAAGTCTTAGGTTCTAATTGTGAAACGAAAGCAAGATAATCATTTAAATTTCTAAGAGATGATCGAGTTCTTACCCCTTGAGATGGATCACCAATGATTAAGTCTTTAGGATGTCCATGTGCATACCTCCATTCTTTTGGCACGTCTTGGGGTTGTGGTGGCACGCAATCATCTCCCTTATCTTGATTTGGCACGTCATCAATTTTCAACTTTTCAAAATCGATAATTCCTGTATCATCATCAACAATATTTTCTTTCCTAGCAGACTCACTATCAGACTCATCAAATATAATATTGACTGACTCTTCCACCACTAAGGTTCTTTATTGAATACTCTGTATGCCCTGCTAGATGTGGAGTATCCTAAGAAGATACCTTCATCTGACTTGGCATCAAATTTGCTTAGATCCTCCTTGCCATTGTTTAAGATGAAACATCTACATCCAAATACTTTAAAATATTTTGCAGTAGGTTTCTTATTTTTCCAAAGTTCATAAGGGGTTTTCTTGGTTATTGGTCGTATTAACACTCGATTTAGAATATGGCAAGCAGTGTTTATAGCTTCAGCCCAAAAGTACTTTGGAAGATTTGACTCACACAACATTGTGCGTGCCATTTCTGCTAATGTCCTGTTTTTTCTTTCAACAACCCCATTTTGTTGAGGCGTTCTAGGTGCTGAAAATTGATGTGATATTCCCATTTTAGTGCAAAATTCTTCAAAGTGTTGATTTTCAAATTCCGTACCATGATCACTTCGAATTGCTACTAAGGTAAGTTTCTTTTCATTTATGATATTATTATATAGTTCAAGAATTCTGAAAATGCTTCATTCTTGTGTGCCAAAAATGAGACCCATGTATACCTTGAAAAATCATCAACAATAACTAGTCCATACTTCTTCCCTCCTAGACTTGTAGTTCTAGTAGGTCCAAATAAATCCATGTGTATGAGTTCAAATGGTCTAGTTGTTGATACTACATTCTTTGATTTAAAAGATGATTTAGTTTGTTTTCCCAAAGAACATGGTCCACATATTTTATCCTTTTCAAAGATCAATTTTGGCACATCTTTTATTAATTCCTTCTTAACTAGTTTTGATATTAGTTCCATGCTAGCATGTCCTAGTCTTCGATGCCAAAGCCAACTAGTTTCATTTTTCTTTTCTTCATTAGTAATTAAGCATAAACCATTTTTCTTGCCTAACTCATGAAGATCTACTAAGTAAATATTTCTTTGCCTTTGTCCTACAAGTACAATGCTATTATCTTTAGGATTTGTGATTATGCATACAGATGCTTCAAATGTAACTTTAAACCCTTTATCACAAAATTGACTTATGCTAAGAAGGTTATGTTTCAAGCCCTTAACTAATAAAACATTTTCTATAAAGATAGATGGAGCAATGAAGATTTTACCCTTACCAATGATATGCCCTTTACCATTGTCTCCATAGGTTACTACTCCACCTTTCTTTGATTCCAAGGTGACAAATTGATCTACGTCACCGGTCATGTGTCTTGAACAGCCGCTATCTAGATACCAACGTTTTTCAATTTTATCAGCTGCAAGACACACCTGCAATCAAGATCAAGAAGAAACTTTAGGTACCCAAACTAAGTTGGGTCCTTTAGGGTTAGTACTCCATGTTCCTTTTGGAACCCAAACTTTCTTGAATTTAATCTTTTGATTATAACTTAACTTGTTTTGACTGGACTTTCTAAAGTTACATTCATATGCTCTATGTCCTAACTTATTGCAGCAATAGCAAGTAATATTTTTACTTTTAGCTTTTACAAAAATGTTCTTTAAAAATTTTTGTTTCCTATTCGTTCTATATCCTAAACCGGCCTTATCATATACAGCTTTTTGGCTATCAAGAATCAAATTTAATTTGGTAGAACTAAGAGTAAATTTATCTACCAATGATTTATATTTTTCAGCATCTTCTTTTAGCTTGATATTTTCAGCAATTAGATTCTTGGTTTCATTTGCAAGTTTTCTACTTAATGTTTCACAGTTATGTGACAACTTTAACTTATCTTTGATAAGAGATTGATTTTCTTCTTTTAGAACTTTATTTCTATTAATTAGTTTCTTATGTTCTTCCATGAGTTCTAAGAATGCATCATGTAATTCATCAACAGTAAAATCACAGTCAAGTTCAGAATCTACCTCATCGTCATTGGCCATATGGCACATTTGGGCCGTCTCTTGATGATCTTCCTCCTCCGAACTTGATTCCTCACTTTCCACTCCAATCGGCCATGAAATTCTTCTTTTTCAACTTTCTTGCCATCCACTTCAAATCTGGGCAATCTATCTTATAATGCCCGGGTTTATTACACTCATAGCAAATGGGAGTCTCTTTTTCCTTTTCTTTGTCCTTACCCTTTTCTTTGCTTGAGTTACCTTTAAGGAAGGGTTTCTTTTTATGGAATCTATTCTTACCTCTCATGAATTTTCTGAATTTTCTCCCAAGCACAGCCATCCCTTCTTCATCAATTTCTTCATCATCATCTGAATCTTCCGATTCAGTTTGTTGCTTAGGGGTGGTAGTCTTTAGGGCAATGGGCTTTCTTCTCTTGACCTCATCTTCTGAATTTTGCCTCATTGTCAACTCATGGGTCATGAGTGATCCTAGAAGCTCCTCTAACTGCAGTGTGTTGAGGTCCTTTGCTTCTTGAATAGCGGTTACCTTGGCCTCCCAATTCCTTGGTAGAGACCTGAGAATTTTTCGCACCAAATCAGAGTTAGAATAAGACTTTCCTAAACTCTTAAGCCCATTTATAATGTCAGTGAAACGAGTAAACATATCAGTTATTGACTCAGTAGATTCCATTTTAAACAGTTCATACTTGTGTACTAATATGTTTATCTTAGACTCCTTAACTTGATTGGTCCCTTCATGTGTGACCTCAAGTCTATCCCAAATTTCTTTGGCAGTGGTGCAAGTGGATATTCTATTAAATTCATTTACATCTAAAGAGCAGTAAAGTATATTTATAGCTTTTGCATTTAACTGTGCTAATCTTCTATCATTTTCATTCCAATCCATTTCTGGATTGGGTATGATAGTGCCCTCTATGTTAAGTGTGGGTGTGTGAGGTCCTCTAGTGATGATTTGCCACAGTTCATAGTCCGAAGCTTGAATGAATATCCTCATTCTAGCTTTTCAATATGTGTAGTTTGTGCCATTAAATAGAGATGGTCTATTTGTGGATTGCCCCTCACTCATAGTGTATCCCACTTGGGTTGTCATGATCTTTAACTCTTGATTGTTAGATCAATGAGCACTATTAGAGCACCTTGCTCTGATACCACTTGTTGCCCAAGGTGACAATCCAAGAGGGGGGGGTGAATTGGTTTCTTCTAAATTTTGGTGTTTTAAAAGCTTTCTTAATTAAGTGCGGTGGTTGCTTTCTTAGATTATTTGAATGAGTTAAACTAGAACAAAGATGGAAGATAATGCAAGAATAAATGTAAACACAAGCACAACACAAACACAACAATATATAGTGGTTCGGTGCTCTCCTTAGCACCTACGTCCACTCCCCAAGCGACCCCTTGGGAATTCACTATAATCTCGCGGATTACAGTTGGATTGTTTTCTGGGCTCACAATCCAAAAAATCTTTGTTGGTTTTACGGGCTCACCAACGAACCTATACACTTTGGTTTTCCGGGTTCACCAAAAACCTTTGTTGGTTTTGCGGGCTCACCAACGAACCTTTATACTTTGGTTTTTCGGGTTCACCAAAAACCTTTGTTGGTTTTACGGGTTCACCAACGAACCTTTACAAATAGTTCGACAAACAAAAAGAAAGATTCAAACTCCTAAATGAGCAAATGAAACAATATTAACTACAAAGAAGAGTTAGAAAATATTTATCGCTTTGAAGTGGCTTCTCTCTTCTTTGTCAAGGATGCTTCACTCTTCAAGGGAGGATGGAGCTCTTGATGCCTCTTTGAATCTGCTCAATCCCTTTCTTTGATTCTTGAATGAAGCTCTTGATGAAGAAGATTAGGGCACTTTTGTTTTTTTGTGTACTCTTTGATATTCCTTGCAAAAGTTATTCTATCTGATGAATAGTGCCCCTTTAAATAGCTTCCCATATCCTTTGGACAAGCTCCAATGGTTAGAATTCAAAAAACTAGCCGTTACTGACCTTGGGAAGGACAAAAAGTACATCTGCAGAACTAGCCGTTAAGCTTCAGCCCGTGTTTGGGTCGGCTCAACCTGTCCTTGGGTCGACCCAACTTTCACTTGGGTCGACTCAAACAATCCTTGGGTCGACCCTCTCAGAAAATACAGAAACTTCAATTTCAGCCTTCCTTCCCATGGGTCGACCCAACCATTCTTTGGGTCGACTCAAAGTTCGCTTGGGTCGACTCAACTTCTTCTTGGGTCGACCCTCTCAGTAATTCCAGAGAACCATTTTCTGTCTGCCTTTCTGTCTTGCCTTTGGGTCGACCCTCTCAGGGTTTGGGTCGACTCAAGCTTGGGTCGACTCAACCACTGTTTGGGTCGACCCTCTCAGTAAATCCAAAGAACATATTTCTTTCATGTTTTGAGGTTCTTGAAGTTTGGGTCGACTCATGCTTACCTTGGGTCGACCCAACTCACTGTTCATCTGTGCCAATTTTGCAGAAAGTGTGCCAAATGACTTCTTGATGTGCCGGGGTCGACCCAATCATCCTTTGGGTCGACTCAATCTACACTTTGCTGCATCTCAAGGTTAGATTCATTCAAATGAACAAAGACATGTATCTATATCAATTCATACAAGTATACTGAGAGTAATGAACTTATAAATGAAGTATCAATTTAACTTATAATATACTCTAGATAATTGCTTGTTAATCATCAAAAATAACACTATCATCCTCAAACCTTTGATTGGCTTGAGAGGAAGAAGAAGAAGGATGGATTTAGGAAGAAGAAAACAAGACCCGCAGCCTTTCTCTTTTTCTTCCCTTTTGGAACCAAGATGAAGAAGGAAGAGGGCATCCCAAGCTTTTCTTTTTCTTCTCTTGATTGTGGCTCAAAGGAGGAAGATGGATGAGGGTGCTCACGGCTGGAATGAGGAGAAAAACATTCATTTTGGCCGAAATTCCATGCTCCCTTTTTAATTGCAAAGGGATAAAGATGAGCTCCTATTTTTTAGGAGCTCATCCTTATCTCTATTTCATGCCACCTAGGAGGGGCATGCGCCCCTCCTTTTCTCCCATGCATGGCTCAAAGGGAGGGGCATATTTCCCTCCCTCTTATCCATTTAAATCTGCCACTTAATCAAATTAATGGGTGATTTAATTTGGGTCTAGTGCATGAGTCCAATCCTAGTCAAAATAGGACTTGTATGGACCTATTTCAATTTCCTCCCAATCCTAATCTAATTAGGACTTAATTGAACCATGACTCTATTGAACTCTTCAATCCTAATCCAATTAGGAGTTATGAAATTAATTAGATTAAATTTAAAATTAATTAGGACTTAAGAAAATCCTAATCTAATCAGGACTTGTTCAATTTTCAGCCCTAAGACAATTTGGACTTTAGAAATCCTATTCCAAATAGGATTCTAATTTAATTTGAAATCCTAATCCAATTAGGACTCCAAAGATCCTACTCCAAGTAGGACTCATGATCAAGTCCAATTAATTAAATCTAATTAATTAAATTAAATTACAATCCGATTGTAATTATTCCTTCTTCTAGCCACTAACTCTTAGCGGGTTTTCATTTATCAATCTAATTGATTATTTGTGATTCCTAATCACATTCAACCATTGGATCGGTCAATACCTCTAATGTGTGTGACCCCATAGGTTCCATTCTGACTGGTAGTGAGATATATTATGATCTCTATCACAATATCATTGAAAACTCCTTTCAATGGATTGAAACAATTCCAACTCAACTCACCAGGGATTATCGACCATCGAGATGATCCCTGTGAGTCTCACCATCCACCAGTGACACCTAGCAGTATGTTGTGGCCACCCAGCAGAATAGAATGATGAACCTCTAGGTGCAGCAATCGTATGATACAGTCCTTCTATCGTGGATCTCTACAGATCGGAGGTCATGGAAAACTCGTCAAACCCTGTCGTCTGTCATATGTCTAGATTTATTTGACTTGAGTTCGATAGTGAAAAACTCTTTCTCCACTTTATATTTCTGCCCTGGCCAAGGTCTTAGACTCAGTCTAACAAATCACATAGGATCACTCCTCTTCTATCAAGATCGATAGATTCCATGTAAGTGCATACCCTACTCCTACAGTGAACTTACTGCAGCCAATCTACACTACAAGGACCCATATGGCTAGAGACCATGTATACGTGTAGTCAAACTACAATAAACCTCACTGTGAGTAGCCGAAGCACCGCAGGTCAAAGGACCAGTCATACTACTGCAACATCAAGCAAGTCACTGACGAGTGGATAGACATCCAAGTGCCTTCTTGTCTTGGTCACGTTCAGTGCCCTTGTTCTCTAACAAGCACCTACACTCTCACTTCAGTGTCCCTAAACTGTGGACTCGAGTCTCGTCCATCCATAAGGAAAGCGATCTGTGCACTGATCGGATCGATCACGGTCCTCGTGATGATCCATTGATCAGGAGCATTTAGAAATTAATCACCAATGATACATGGCTCAAATTCTCAACTCTTGAGAATATGTATCATCATCTTATTAATTTCTTGGACGATTCATAGACACATAAACAATATGAATGAAAAGATGCCCATTTATTATTCAATAATAATAAAGTCAAGTACAAATTTATGTCCCAGAATAAATAATGTGTCTGCCAGATTGGCTTCTAGGGCATACATCTAACAATCTCCCACTTGCACTAAAGCCAATCAGCCATATATCTAAGTCCCATCTTCTCAAGGTGGGCTTCTGTCTTCTGCCTGATTTAACTGCTTAAGTGAGCGGGTCTGCCACGTTGTCCACCGGAGTCTACTCTCCTGCACCTCGACATATTTCTTCTCGACGGTATTTCGCGTATGAGGTGAAAGCGCCGCTCTATGTGCTTGGACTTCTGATGAGACCTTGGCTCCTTAGCAAGAGCTATGGCGCCATTATTATCGCAGTAGAGTGTGATGGCCATCCGATGGCATTACATCTAGCTCCTGCAATGAATTTGTTGAACCAGAAGGCTTCCTTTGCAGCTTCAGAGGCGGCGATATCACCTCAGCTTCCATGGTAGAATCAGCAATGATCGGTTGTTTGGAACTCTTCCAATTTACCGTACCACTATTGCACAAGAACACATATCCAGATTGTAGACTTTCTACCATCAATATCAGTCATAAATTCTGAATCTTGTGTATCCTTCTACTTCTAACACTGATGATCCTCCAAAAACCAAGAACAAATATTTAGTTCTTCTCAAGTACTTAAGAATGTTCTTCACAGCTGTCCAGTGCTCTTCACCTGGATTCGAACTGATATCTGCTAGTGACACTCACAGCAAGGGCTATATCAGGTCGTGTACACAGCATGGCATACCATGAGGCTTCCTATTGCAGAAGCATAAGGAATCCTGCTCATTGGCCGTTGAATCTCTTCAGATGTGTTGGGGCACATCTTTTTGGAGAGATGAATCCCATGTCTTAGGGGTAATAGACCCCTCTGGAGTTTTCCATACTGAACCTCTTCAGTACTCCTCTATGTACATCTTCTGTGATAGGCCAAGCATCCTTTTAGATCTATCCCTAATAGACCTTTATCCCCAAAAATGTAGGAATGCTTCCCCAAGGTCTTTCATGGAGAACTCTTTTGATAACCAGACCTTGACCGAGGTTAGCATAGGAATATCATTTCCTATCAGGAGGATGTCATCCACGTACAGTACGAGGAACACGACAGCACTCCCACTAACCTTCTTGTAAACCACACGGTTCCTCTTCGTTCTTGGATGAACTCAAATGATTTGATCGCATCATTAAAACGAGTGTTCCAACTCCGAGATGCTTGCTTTAGTCCATAGATGGACCTTTGCAGCTTGCAGACCTTGTGATCACCATCACTGGAAGTGAAACCCAAAGGCTGCTCCATATAGATATCTTCATCAAGCATATCCATTCAGGAAAGCAGTTTTCACATCCATCTGCCATATTTCATAATCATGAAATGCTGCAATGGCAAGCAATGTTCGAATGGATTTCAGCATGGCTACAGGTGAAAAGGTCTCCTGATAGTCAATGCCTTCGCGCTGACTATACCCCTTTCGCTACTAGCCTTGCCTATAGGTCTCTACCTTTTCCATCCGAACCTATCTTCCTTTTATAGATCCATTTACATCCAATAGGTACTATACCTTCTGGTGGATCTACTAAGGTCCAAACTTGGTTGGAATACATGGAGTCTATCTCTGACTTCATGGCTTCCAGCCATTTCTCGGAATCGATATCAGATATCGCCTCATTGTAGGTATTGGGATCTTGTATATATTCCCTATCTCCCATGAGGAACATTTCCTCTGTATCCTCTACTAGTATACCTAAGTAATCTATCGGGAGGATGGGAGACCCTACTTGATCTACGAGGTGGAGGAGGTACGACGTGTACTGGCCTCTATGTGAAAGGTTCTATAGGATCCATTACTTGTTGCTTTTCAGAGACTCTCTCTTCAAGCTCAATTTTCCTCCCACTGCTCTATCAAGGATAAACTGTTTTTCCAGGAAGACGGCATGTCGGCTCACAAACACATTGTGATCCTCTGAGACGTAAAAATTGTATCCCTAATGACTCTTTAGGATATCCAATGAACGAGCACTTATGGTCCTAGGCTCTAACTTGTCCGCCTGCATTCTTTTGACATGGGCCGGACATCCCCAAATCTTGAGATGACCAAGACTCGGCTTTCTTACCATGCCATATCTCATACGGTGTGGTAGGAACGGATTTAGAGGGTGATGACCCAAAGATTGATTCATAGATTGATTTTGATGATCACAAAGCCTTGAAGTATAGATACTAATGTTTATGTTGCAAGGAGAAAGATATTTATTTTGCAAGGAACATAGCAAGTTGGGAGAACACAAGAAGGCCTCCAAAGCTCTCAAGTTGGCAAGAAAGCTACAGTTTATTGGCCCAAGCTTAAAGTTCAAAATCAAAAGAAAAATTCAAAAGAACAGTCTTCGAGTCGACTCCAGTGGAATTCGAGTCGACTCCGGAGAAGTATGAGTCGACTCCTAGGAGTCACAGGCAGAAAAGTCAGAGAGTAGTTTTCGGGTCTGAGATTCGAGTCGACTCCAGTGGAACGCGAGTCGACTCCGATGGTTGGTAGGTCGACTCCAAAGAAAGCAAGAGTCGACTCTCAGCGGAACACAAGAAAAAAGTCAGAGAGCATTTTTGGGACTCTGAGATTCGAGTCGACTCCCGCATTGCACGAGTCGACTCCGAGACTCCGCGACCATCAACAGACAGAAAACCAAGTTACTGCCTCTGAGATTCGAGTCGACTCCCAGACAGCTCGAGCCGACTCCAAGGCAGCGCTACACCAAGATGACAGAAGGATGAGTTTCGGAACTGAGAGCCGAGTCGACTCCGGGGAAGTTCGAGTCGACTCCAAGACTGGACGAGCCAAAAGACAGAGGATCGGGAGTTCGGACTCTGAGATTCGAGTCGACTCCCAGGACAGTCGAGTCGACTCGAGAGGAACAAAATTCAAAATTGGATCCACGGACTTCAGTGGAAGAGCCGACTCCAGAATTGCCAAGTCAGCTCCAGAAGTTGGCGAGTCGACTCCGGGTTAAGTCGAGTCGACTCCCAGTCGAGGCATGCACTTTAATTCAAATTTGGAACAGTGGCCGAGTCGCCTCCAGTAAAGCACGAGCCGACTCCTGCAACAGGCGAGTCGACTCCTGATCGCGCGAGTCGACTCCGATCCCAACGGTCATATTGTCAGGAGGTGCAGACTGGTTCAACGGCTCTATTTCTGTCTCTAACGGCTATATTCTTGTCTCCACGCCATCTAAAAGCTATAAAAAACAAGAGGAGAGCTAGGGGAGACGGTATGGAAGTGGGAGAAAACATTTAGGGAAGAGATTCCAAGGGAAATCTCCCATAAGCACAAGAAGGGCCATCAAAAGTGAAATAGAGAGAAGAAGAGCATCCAAGTGTATCCCGAAGCTTCTTCTCCATCTGGTGCGACTGCCTCGGTGATCCTCTACTTCAAGCAAAATCAGAAAGAGGGTCAAGTAAGAAGAAGCCGAGCTCCTTCATCTTCAAAATGCGATTAAGGGCTTCTCTTTACTCTATTTGCTATATTGTTATATTTGTTTTGTTTAAGAAGCTTTGATTTGTTTTATTCTTTGTTTTAATATCCTTGTAACTTGATTCAATCAAGGGATTGAATCAAGGGGTTAAAGGTTTGTTGGTGAGCCAAAGGAACAAACCAACGGTGTAAGGTTTGTTGGTGAGCCAAAGGGAAAAACCAACGGGGTTTAGGTTTGTGGTGAGCCAAAGGAAAAACCAACGGTGTTAGGTTTGTTGGTGAGCCGGAGGGTAAAAACCAACGGTGTAAGGGTTCGATTGTGATCCCGGAAAAACAATCGGGGTGGTGTCTAGTCGGTGAGCCTGGGGAAAACCGACCGAGTTCGTTGTGACCTCGTAAAAACAACAAGTTGGGGTTGTGAGCTTGTAAAACAACCGGCTGTTAATCTGTAGGATTATAGTGAAATTCCCAAGAGGTCTTGGGGAGTGGATGAGGTGCTGGGGTGCACCGAACCACGATATGTTTGTTGTGTTTGTAATGCTTCTTGTTATTGTCTAACTAACACACCTTACTTACTTAGATAAATTGCTTGCTTAACTCTTATCCGCGCATTATTTAGCTGCAAGCATAATTCAATCAAAGTCACATTCTATACATCAAACTGTTGCTAAGTTTAACTCTCACTGTGCATCTATACACTTAGCATAATTAATCAAAAAAGTTTCAGAAAAATAGCTTAAAAGTTTTTAAAAGACCCAATTCACCCCCCCTCTTGGGTTGTATCTACTGGGGCAACAAGTGGTATCAGAGCAGGTGCTTAAATATTATTTGTAGTCTTAACCGACTAGAGCCAAAGATCATGGACAACTCAAATAGATAGTTTTCTAGGAGAAGGACAATCAATTGATACACCTCCACTGTTTAATGGTATAACTACCCACATTGGAAAATACGCATGCGCATTTCATTCAATCACAAAACTATTATCTATGGAAAATCATAATAAATGACCTTTCACACACTCCTCATATTAATGAGAAGGACTTAGCACAATTAAATGCTAATGCTATGAACATATTATATTGTGCTATTCAAGAAACAAAGTTTAATGAAATTTCCTGCATGCTTATCTGCTTAAGGAGATCTGGGATAACTTTAGAAAATATTTATGATAAATCTCAGATTAGCTCTCATATGCTTCAATTATATACTAACAATGAGACTGCAGAAAAGGGTGATGAATCTCCCTCAGTCGAGTCGACTCCAAGTAGCTCAGAGTCGACTCGTTCAAGTCAACGAGTCGACTCCAATAAGGTCCGAGTCCGACTCCGAGGCAATCAGCTTCCTAAAGACAAAGAAGAAGAGGAAGCAAGAAGAAAGGAAGAAAGAGATAAAAAGGAAAGAAGCCTTGACCAAGAAAGTGATCTAGCAAGAAAATAAAAGTTAGAAGCAACAATGATGATATTAGCTCCAAGGAACTACAAGAGGTAACCTAACTTGTGCTTTATGCACAAGAAGACAAGGTAAAGACTGAATCTACTCTTACCTCAAATGATTTTCAAGAAGAATTCTCTTATGATGAATTATTAAATGCTTTTCATGATTTGTATAGTGAATGTGAAAAATTAGCTGTGAAGAATAAAATCTTAAGAAACTAAATCTGAAAATTTCAAAAGAAAGAAATTCTAATGATGAAATACAGATTCTGAAAATAAAAGCTTAAGGTTAAATTTAGAACAATTGATTCAGAAAAATCAAAATTTATTAAAGAAAATCAAAACTTAAGCGAACAAATTAACCAATTAAGATGTTTATTAACAAATTCACTGTAAGTTCAGAAAGATTAAAAATGATGTTTGAAAGCCAACCATGCTGATTTTGATAAATCAAAATTCAGCTTGACTCCTTCACTTAGCCATAAATCTCTAGAGAAAAAAGGTTATCAATCCACCAAGCCAAACCATTAAATAAGATAACCTTATTTCAAACATGAAAAGAATGGACATAACAACTTTACCTATCGTTCTAACACAATTAAATTCAAATGGTAAAGTCATTACTATTAAACAGATATGGGTTCCAAAAGGAACCATCATGTCCTAACTCTCAAGGACCCAAGCAAGCTTGGGTACCCAAAATGAGAAAATGAGGATGTACACATAGGTGTACCAAGATACCCATGGAACATAAAGAAACTTAAAAAAGGGTATTAACAAAAATAATAAGGAAATCAGTAATCCTTGCATCTCATTATTATTTTTGCTTTAGTATTTGATTAAAATATGAATTGCATGTATTGATCAATTTTGAGATATAGAAAAATACTTTTGGAAATATAATCAAATCTCTTCATTTATAGTATACTTTACTCACTATTGGATAAGTTGCAAAATGATTAATTTATTAAGAATAATTCTATGAATTCTCTATAGAGCTTGATTGAGAATTTTTATCCATGGCATTATTGTTTATTGATCATAGATATGATAATGTGATACTTGGTATGTTTTTGAATATATATAATACCAAGATTAAAGAAACCATATTGGCATATGAAATCAGCTCATGCTAGTATGTACTTAATCTCAAAGGACCTTGCCAATAGGCTACTTAGATTAATCCTCTTAAAGGTCAAAGTTTTACTATGCATGCTAACTAGAGGAAACAAACAAAAATAATTTCTAAATCTAGAGATGTTGTTTCCAACACTAATTTTTTAAAAGCCTACATTAGCACTTGTTTCTTGGCACTCAAATTGCACAAACTCACAAAAAGCAATCAAATGATAAAGGTTTGCAAACTATGGAATCACGGGCATAGTTTTGAAAAACCAATCTTTGTGTTAAGTTGTGCCACAGAAAATAATATTGAATACAATTCTTTCTGCACAAGAACACTATAGGTAAAATAGGATTAATAGAATCTTTGAAGAATTGAAAAAGGCCAATGTTGTATGATAGTCATCTACTTAAATAATTTTAAAAGCTATCATCACTGCTTGTCATACATATGATTTCTATTAGATCTATTTTTTGATGAAAACTCCTTTTGATCTTCTGAAAAATGGAAAATGAACCATTGGCATATCTTTTATATTTTTTCAGTCATACACGTTATACTTGATATGTTCTTTTAAAAATAATGCCAAATCTGATAAAGATACTTCTATCTTTGGATATAATTCATCAAGCAATGCATATAGAACATTCAATGAAAAGATTCGAGTTGTAGAAATATCAATTCATTTTCTTCCTTATGAGATTAATGATTTATTATCAAGATACTAAAATTAAATTATTATGTATAATGGTTAATCTTTTACATATAACAATCTGAAAACATGTTAATAATTATAACCAAATTGAGTTTTTCAGAAAATACATTTAATGAAGAAAAATTGTTTGTTTAGAAAATGAAATAGATCTTGATTCTTGCATGATTAGAAGTAAAGATCACCATTATTATTTGCTTGCTTTATGAGCTTTATATTCTATCAAATGAGTGTGTAGAATGGACTCCTATATGCTTACTTTATTAAAGAAGATATATGTTAAATAACCACCATATTTGAAAACACTCATTACAAATATGATAAAGCAATATATAAATTTGGAACAAGCATCAAAAGCATAATATAAAAGTTTAAGCAAACCCTTTTGATAGAAAGTAATAATGATAAATCTATGTATCAAAAGGAAGAATTTGTGACATCATTTTTGGTTCTGCTAATGAAGATTATATGTAGATTTCACTAAGCTCATACAAGGTGAGTTTGAAATATGTATGATGAATGAATTAACATCTTCTCTCAAACTCCAAAATTAAGACAAACAGAAAAGGGGATCTTCATTGACCAACGTTAGACCACAGGAAAACTCTTATAGAAAATTGGCATGAAGAAGGTATATCTATGACCCCATCTTGTAGAATTTGAAAAGAATGAGCAAAGTAGATCTGATTGTTTAAAGCTGTATTGAAGCATGATAGAATAATTATTTTATCATACAAGCTAGTAGACCAGAATGTATGCTTATTATGTGCCCTTATGAAAACTTCAATCTAACTTTAATTAATCATATTTTATTAATGACAAATAAATCATAATCTGAATTTTGATAGAAACAAATGTTTAAGATAAGTTGATTAAAACTTAGCTAACATATCTTATTGATAATTATCTTAAGCAAATAGAATCTAAACTAAATTGATCTTGAAAATAAGAAATTGATTTGATCTTGATAAATCTTTCTATTGCCTCACATGCTTGTCCTTGAACTATCAGGGTTAATGAAACTATCTCTTTAGTTCAAGTGATATGTGCTTGCTTATACTTAGGCAATCTCTTGAAGTAAAGTGACTCAATATTCAACTATTGTCTTACCTTATATTGAGTCATCTAGTTAGAAATAAGTTGGATGAATGCTTTGTATTTTAAAGAAACTAATGACCTTCCTTCAAGAAAGAAAAATGAGAGATTTCAACTTGAAGGATATCTTCATGTAAGATACAATAAAACATTCACATGCAAACAAGAGAAAGGATCTTCTTCAGTCAAAAGTTCACACATAAGAAATCTAGTTTGGCCTGAAGAATATATAATGAATAGGTAATTTTAGATACCTTTCTCACAAATTAATTGAGCAAAGTCAATAACTTAAATCCTATTATGGCATGATTAAATTCTTTAATTATTAATTCTTGATATCATGTCTATATGTGTATTGACTGACTTATACTTTTAGAAATTGTTTCATGGTTTGCCCAAACTAAAATATATCTTTGCCTATGTCATAACCATGAAATACACAAGTATATGCTTAAAATTTTGATTTAAAATAAACTTGTGAGAAATTATGAATCCTTGAGCACAATGAAAATGTTGTTTGCATGATATACATCTATATGATACATAAGATTATTTCTTTATTCTGCTCTTTCATGTAAATTACTTGAGAATAACAAAAAGAGAGAGAGATAAAGAAAAGAAAATGGATATTATTCAAGAGATGAAAAATCTAAGCAAAGGAAAATACTTCAATCTTAAGAGCAAAACAATCATAATATATTCGGCACATTTGGAAGGGATAAAATCCAAAATTAATTATACTTAAACAGGGAGAATTTGAAGTAAACATTGTAACCCCTCTATATTGTTCATCATAGGGATGGTGCCAATGGGGAGGCTAGTGGTAGTACCCGGCACTATTTGACCCAACTATTCGGTGTAGGGCATATTAGGGACGGCACAAGAGGGAGGCTAGTGGTAGTACCTCGTGCCCCTTCCCAACTCCACCGGATAGGGAGCAAATAGAGTATAGAGCATAAGAAAGTAAAAATGAAAGACAAAGTAAATGAAAAATATATAAGAAGAATCAATTCAATTTCTTTGTCACTTGGAAACACACCTTAAGGATGAAATCAATGCAAGATTATATTTAAATAGGGGGAGTTTATTTGAAAAGAATTGATTTTGATCCTTGACATGCTTGTTCTTAATATCTTAATGCATGACTTAACACACAATGTATTTTGCATGATGCTTTAAACTATGGGTTCTCAATGGGTTGTAATGTTCCATGATTGAATAATTTGATTGAATGTTGAAATGCTACATAACATCTTTTGTTTGATCCTATTGAAAAGAAATTTCAGATTTGTCATTCACAATCATTGTTAAAATCTGAAAGCTAAATAAAAGAGATTCATTCACAATCATTGTAGAAAGGAGAAGAGAAGAATATCTCTATTTAGGAAGAATAAATTGATTTTGATCTATCTTTCTACTCGCCTAACTTTGATACATAATGTCCTAATACTTATTAAAATATCCTTTATTTTGTATCAAAACTCAAAATTAAACACAAAGATTCTGAAAGTGCTTTAATGTTATTGAAATATGTATTTTTCAATCGTAATAATTTAAGATGAGCCACAATGTGAAAGATACATATCTCAAATTATGACTTAAAAGGGCTCCATTGAAAATCTTTATGAAATTCAGAATTTGATATGATTACTAAATAAAATGTTAATGTAAGAAAAACAGAATTTATTTTGATTGCTCCGATACGCATCCAAAACATATCATTTCTTATCTTCAAAATATACTAATTTTGATTCAAATGATGTGTCTTACGATGATCTTGATTGCAAGTAAATATTTTTAAAATATATGACTTTATTTTAATATTTAAAAATTTATTGAGCTTCATGTATACATTGCTGAAAAACTGTGATTAAGAAAATTGAGTTCTATAAATTACACATACCTCAATGATCATCTATATGTTTTTCTCTCCTACATTCTTAGAAACTATCATCAGAATATATATATATAGAGTGAATACTATAAATTTTGAATAATTCTAGGTCACTCTACATTCTCGATAACATAGAATTTCAGTTTTATTCACGTTTATTATTAAATTCTGAAATTCAACCAAAGAAAAGAATGATTAAAGAAGAATGCATCTTTTGAGGGGGAGCTGTAGATATTCAGTATCTTATCCTAAAGAAACCTTATTTTGATGCATACTTTGAATTTTATGGATTGATTTTGATGAACCTCCTTATATTGCAAGACATGCTTTAATTTCCTTGAGATGAGTTCTATCAAGGTTGTCTTATCTCAAACCTTGAGTCTTATGAAAATAAGCTGAAATATATTTTTGAGATTGACAATCTTATTGAACATTATCTACAAATTCTAAACTCTTAAATGGAATAATCAATTGAGGGAGAGGAAGAAAATTTCAGAAGGAGAGGTCTCACGGAACTTAATTGCATAAATCTATAACTAAAGGAGAGAAAGATTACTAAATGAAAAGTGATCCCAATACTCTCCAATATGTATCATCTGAAACTTAAATCTGAAAATCTTAATGAAAAAGGGGGAGAATAACGTTGTAAAATTTGTTGAGTATCTTTTGGAAAATCTATTTTGATATTCACTAATTAGTCCTAATTGACTTGATCTTTAGAACTTAAATTGTGTGCCAATTCATTATTTTATGTATCAAATTGTGCTTATTTTCGAAAGAAATAAAAGAAAGTCTTTAAAAGAGCTCTAAGATGTATCAAAAATTGCATGATTTCATATTTTGGTGTTTGTGCTCCAATGCTCTTATTATCATAGAAGAACTTTGAAGTCATAGAAGAATTAATGATCCAACATGATGATATGTCTTTCACATATATAAGTTTTGATCTTTTACTCTGAAACTTAATTAAATTGCTCTCAAAATACTTAATAGATTGGGCAAAAGGTCTTAAATGAACAAGCTTTCATACTTAGTGAGAGAGGTTAGATTTCCACTCATGGTTTTCCTTGAATATCATTAGTGGTACTTCTTGAATTAACTAAAGAAAGATTCCACCTACACTTGATTAGAAAACTATCTGTGGTATCAACTTAGAAAAAACTTCTTGAAAACTATCTTAATTGGCTCTGATCTGTGCTCACTAATCTGATTCCAATATTATTGCCTTAAGTTATATGATTCATATCTTTGCAATAATTTAACATTCCAATCAGAGTACAATAAGGGAAAGAAATATTTGAGTGTTCTTATCTTTGTGCTTAATGTTTCCCTATCTTTTTGATGTTGTCAAAAAGGGGGAGAAATATCTAAATATATGCAAATATCTAAGTATATGCTCATAATGCTTTATTACTTTGAATTGAATACAAATCAGCTTAAAGTTTAAATATGTTGATTGTGTTAAGCTGATTAAATCTAAAGCATTATCATGAAGTATGCCTTTTAAATATATATGTTTTCTACTTCATGCAACTTAGCTATGTATTACTTCTAGAAATCAATATCTTTTATATTGCATATACTCCAAGTTTTGTCATCATCAAAAAGGGGGAGATTGATGACCCAAAGATTAATTCATAGATTGATTTTGATGATCACAAAGCCTTGAAGTATAGATACTAATGTTTATGTTGCAAGGAGAAAGATATTTATTTTGCAAGGAACATAGCAAGTTGGGAGAACACAAGAAGGCCTCCAAAGCTCTCAAGTTGGAAGAAAGCTACAGTTTATTGGCCCAAGCTTAAAGTTCAAAATCAAAAGAAAAATTCAAAAGAACAGTCTTCGAGTCGACTCCAGTGGAATTCGAGTCGACTCCGGAGAAGTATGAGTCGACTCCGGAGAAGTATGAGTCGACTCCTAGGAGTCACAGGCAGAAAAGTCAGAGAGTAGTTTTCGGGTCTGAGATTCGAGTCGACTCCAGTGGAACGCGAGTCGACTCCGATGGTTGGTAGGTCGACTCCAAAGAAAGCAAGAGTCGACTCTCAGCGGAACACAAGGAAAAAGTCAGAGAGCATTTTTGGGACTCTGAGATTCGAGTCGACTCCCGCATTGCACGAGTCGACTCCGAGACTCCGCGACCATCAACAGACAGAAAACCAAGTTACTGCCTCTGAGATTCGAGTCGACTCCCAGACAGCTCGAGCCGACTCCAAGGCAGCGCTACACCAAGATGACAGAAGGATGAGTTTCGGAAACTGAGAGCCGAGTCGACTCCGGGGAAGTTCGAGTCGACTCCAAGACTGGACGAGCCAAAAGACAGAGGATCGGGAGTTCGGACTCTGAGATTCGAGTCGACTCCCAGGACAGTCGAGTCGACTCGAGAGGACAAAATTCAAAATTGGATCCACGGACTTCAGTGGAAGAGCCGACTCCAGAATTGCCAAGTCAGCTCCAGAAGTTGGCGAGTCGACTCCGGGTTAAGTCGAGTCGACTCCCAGTCGAGGCATGCACTTTAATTCAAATTTGGAACAGTGGCCGAGTCGCCTCCAGTAAAGCACGAGCCGACTCCTGCAACAGGCGAGTCGACTCCTGATCGCGCGAGTCGACTCCGATCCCAACGGTCATATTGTCAGGAGGTGCAGACTGGTTCCAACGGCTCTATTTCTGTCTCTAACGGCTATATTCTTGTTCCACGCCATCTAAAGCTATAAAACAAGAGGAGAGCTAGGGGAGACGGTATGGAAGTGGGAGAAAACATTTAGGGAAGAGATTCCAAGGGAAATCTCCCATAAGCACAAAAGGGCCATCAAAAGTGAAATAGAGAGAAGAAGAGCATCCAAGTGTATCCCGAAGCTTCTTCTCCATCTGTGCGCTGCCTCGGTGATCCTCTACTTCAAGCAAAATCAGAAGAGGGTCAAGTAAAGAAGAAGCCGAGCTCCTTCATCTTCAAAACGCGATTAAGGGCTTCTCTTTACTCTATTTGCTTATATTGTTATATTTGCTTGTTTAAGAAGCTTTGATTTGTTTTATTCTTTGTTTAATATCTTGTAACTTGATTCAATCAAGGGTTTGAATCAAGGGGTTAAAGGTTTGTTGGTGAGCCAAAGGAAAAACCAACGGTGTAAGGTTTGTTGGTGAGCCAAAGGGAAAACCAACGGGGTTTAGGTTTGTTGGTGAGCCAAAGGGAAAAACCAACGGTGTTAGGTTTGTTGGTGAGCCGAGGGTAAAACCAACGTGTAAGGGTTCGATTGTGATCCCGGGAAAACAATCGGGGTGGTTCTAGTCGGTGAGCCTGGAAAAACCGACCGAGTTCGTTGTGACCTCGTAAAACAACAAGTTGGGTTGTGAGCTTGTAAAACAATCGGCTGTAATCTGTAGGATTATAGTGAAATTCCCAAGAGGTCTTGGGGAGTGGATGTAGGTGCTGGGGTGCACCGAACCACTATATGTTTGTTGTGTTTGTAATGCTTCTTGTTATTGTCTAACTAACACACTTACTTACTTAGATAAATTGCTTGCTTAACTCTTATCCGCGCATTCTTTAGCTGCAAGCATATTCAATCAAGTCACATTCTATACATCAAACTGTTGCTAAGTTTAACTCTCACTGTGCATCTATACAACTTAGCATAATTAATCAAAAAGTTTCAGAAATAGCTTAAAAGTTTTTTAAAAGACCCAATTCACCCCCCCTCTTGGGTTGTATCTACTGGGCAACAGAGGGAACTCTATTCAATAAATAAATCGCGGATAATAAGGCATCTCCCCAAAGAAACATAGGCAGATCTGTGAAGCTCATCATGGATCGGACCATATCCAATAGAGTCTGATTCCTCCTTTCTGACACCCCGTTGAGTTGAGGTATACCCGGAGGTGTCCATTGTGAGACTATGCCATTCTCCTTGAGATAGTCCCGGAATTCTCCACTAAGGTATTCTCCTCCTCGATCTGATCGAAGAACCTTAAGGGTTTTTCCTGTCTGTTTTTCTACTTCATTTCTGAACTCTTTGAACTTTTCAAAAGACTCAGATTTGTATCTCATAAGATACACATACCCATATTGTGAATAGTCATCGGTAAAGGTAATGAAGTATGAATAACGACCCCTGGCTAGCACATCGAATGGGCCACACACATCAGTGTGTACCAGGGTAAGTATTTCAATGGTCCTCTCCCCATGTCCTACAAAGGGTAATCTAGCCATTTTTCCTTGAAGACAGGACTCACAAAATGGATATGACTCGGAAGTCAATGGGCCAAGAAGCCCATCTTTCTCCATTTTGTTCATTCTGTCCTCTCCAATATGGCCAAGCCTGAGGTGCCACAAATACTTCTAGTTTATCTCATCTCTCGATCTTTTAGATCCTATGGCATCCACTACTTGCTCAGACACATTCACAGATACATCAATATGCAAGTGATAAAGACTGTCAATCATGAAACCACGTGCAACTAATTTATTTCTGAAATAAATAGAACAGCAGTCTTTGTCAAATGACAAAACATGACCATCCTGTGCTAAACATGAAACAGAAATCAAATTCCTGCTAGTAGCAGGGACATAATAACAGTCTTTGAGCAATAAACTAAATCCAGACGGTAATCGCAGAGGGTAGGTGCCCACAGCTACAGCAGCAACTCTTGCCCCGTTGCCAACCCGAAGGGTCACTGCACCTTCCGCCAGCCTCCTACTTTCCTTTAGACCCTGCATAGTAGTGCACAAATGAGCACTAGAACCAGAATCTATAACCCAACTAGAAGTAGAAGAAACCGTAAGGTTAGTTTCAATCACGAGCAAGTCTAGCATATCTTCAGAAGGTGTGTCCCTTTTGTTCTAAAGGCTCTCGAGGTATGAAGGGCAGTTCCTTTTTCAGTGGCCGTCGACGTTGCAATGGAAACATTTTTCTTTGTCATTAGCCCTTTTCTTATGAACTTCCTTCTTAGGCTTCTTGTCTTTCTTTTGCTTCTTAGCAGGCTTCTTTTTCTTCCAAGTAGACTTTCTCTTGGAACCAGAAGTCAGCTCAGCAGCCAGAACAGAGCCCCTTGAACCTTTCAAGGCCCCTTCAGCAGTTACCAACATATTCAACAATTCGGTCTTTGTGCATTCAATTTTATTCTATTGGTAGTTTACTATAAACTGACCAAATGAATCAGGAAGGGATTGCAGGATCAGATCTACCTGCAGTTCCTTATGCATGGACATACCGAGCTTCTCAAGTTCCTCGAGGTCCTTGATCATAGTCAAACAGTGATCGTGGACAGACTGCCCCTCACGCATCTTTGCCTTGAAGAGCCTCTTGGACACTTCAAAGCGTGCAGTGCGGCTCTGCTCACCATACAACTCTTGCAGATGAGCCAGTATTTCCCTAGTAGTCTTTATGTTCTCATGCTGGCATTGAAGTTCGTTAGTCATGGATGCCATGATATAGCACTTGACCCTAATGTCGTCATCAGTCCACTTCTGATGCGTCTCACGCTGATCATCAGTAGGACGTGCTGGTAGCCTAGGGATATCATTCTCGAGCACATACCCTATTTTTTCACAATTCAGAACAATTTTCAGGTTCCTAAGCCAGTCTTTATAGTTGGTTCCGGTCAGTCTGTTGGTCTCAAGGATTCGGGTCAAAGGGTTTGAAGCTGACATTGTGATCTGTAGAGAGTAAAGATTCTAGTTAGACTTTGTACTTGAACTTAATTTGTTCTAGGGACTTTTAAAACAAATATGCTCCCACTATTTTCTCGAATCCCTCATACTCCCCTGATGGAGAAACGAAAACCCTACGCGACTAGGATTTTTAGTGGGTACTGCGGTCTCACCGATTTACATGCCGCCTCACCTAACAGTTATTGGTGACATATAAATGGATGAGTGTACAACTCTTGTACAATGCTTCTCAAGCATATTGCAGTGGTACTTGGTCTCTAAGTGATGAAGACCTCACCTAACAGTTATTGGTCCCATTACTTAGTTAAGTCAGACCCACCGCATAACCGCGGAAATAAAGTCGTCATTGGGTCCTCACCTAACAGTTATTGGTGCCCAACCCCACCTTTACCCCACAACATCTCATGTCTAATAGAGAGGTCCAGTCCCCTGATGCAACTTGCCCACTGTGTCCAGCCGAGACAAATCAACGCCGGAAAGACCTTAGCAGCTCTACTACGGTGGAAGACCTATGGACTTAATATTGCATAATCAAGTCTTAGTGTTTGCAACTTGAGTTCTTCATAAGAGGTAATCGAACAATTGGCCAGGTAAGCAGGTGGGAGGCTCCCCTTACTCAGAGAGTAAGGTCCTAATTAAGTAACCACCTTATAGGCTTGCCTAGACACCAATTAGATCAATTAATCTAATATGACTAACTCATGTTGGTTCACCCTCGACTGATTAGGGAGGTTTCGATTTAGGTCTCACTCGATCGCGTATTCACATCTCATGCAAATATAAGTCTACCCGCATAATCATAAGCATTAAACATCCAGGCATTTATCAAAAATAAAATTAAATGGTGATGATCATGGATCCAGGATGGGGTCATTTTACAAGCACATGCACGTCAATTGGTTTGATCGTCTTCAACTCTTGACTCGATCTTGATCCTCTAGGTCCAATTGTGATCAACTCCTTGATCCATCTTCAATCAACCCTTGATCTTGATCCGCGCATGTTGAGCTTGTTGATGTACATATCGATCAACCATCGACGTGCAACACACATCACAGATTACATCCCAGATTGCTTTAAAAATTAAATAAAAATAAAAATAAAATTTGTTGCCCAGATAGACAACCCAAGAGGGGGGGGTGAATTGGGTTTTTAAATTAATTTGACTAATTAAAACTTTGTGGATGATTAATTAAAAACTATAGCAATTTATTTAATTAAAGCTAGTGCTGTGAGTAATGTGTGGGGAAGAAGATGAGAGACAATGCACTACAAACACAAAGTTTTATAGTGGTTCGGAGCTAACCCTTGCTCCTACGTCCACTCCCCAAGTCTCACTTGGGAATTTCACTATAACCCCCTTGGATTACAGTCGGTTGTTTTGCAAGCTCACAACCAAACTTGTTGTTTTACGAGCTCACAACGAACTCGGTCGGTTTTCCCAGGCTCACCGACTAGAACCAACCCCGATTGTTTTCCCGGGCTCACAATCAAACCCTTACACACGTTGGTTTTAACTTGGCTCACCAACCAACCTTAATCCCCTTGATTCAATCCCCCGATTGAATCAAGTAAATACAAGAGATAGAAGAAAAACAGAAAATAGCTTCTCAAAAAGCAGATATAGAACGATATAAGCAAAGAGGAGTTTAGAAGCCCTCAAACGCTTTTAAGCTGAAGTAGAGGAATGGCTTCTGGAACTCCGGTCTCCTCTTGAAAGAGTGGTCGACTTGAATGCAGGAGGAGAAAGCTTTTAATGCTGGGAAGATGTTGTTGGAGCAGTAAATGCAGATCTTCCCTTTTTCTCGTTGAAGAGCACTTGGAGAGCTTGAAAGCTTGAATGCTTGGAGTGGAAAGTGTGTTCTCTCCCTTGCTACAGTCTTCTGTGGCTATTTAAGCCAACCCCCACGGAAACTAGCCGTTACACTGCTTTTTCTGCCCGTTCTGCACACTCTGCGCAGCCTGACAATGTGACCGTTGGTGGGTTGGAGTCGACTCGCGCGATCAGGAGTCGACTCGGCTGTAGCGGGAGTCGACTCAAGCTTTTCCGGAGTCGACTCGGCAACTTTTCCAAATTTGAATTAAAGTTGCCGTCTTGACTGGGAGTCGACTCGTCTTGACCTGGAGTCGACTCGCCAACTTCTGGAGCTGACCTGGCAACTTTGGAGTCGGCTCATCCACTGAAGTCCGTGGATTCAAATTTGAACTTTGTCCACTCGAGTCGACTCGACTGTCCTGGGAGTCGACTCGAATCTCAGAGCCCGAACTCCCGTTCTCTGTCTTTTGGCTCATCCAGTCTTGGAGTCGACTCGAACTTCCTTGGAGTCGACTCGGCTCTCAGTTTCCGAAAGTTGGTCTTCTGCCTTTTGACGTGAAGCTTGTCTCGGAGTCGACTCGAGCTGTCTGTGAGTCGACTCGAATCTCAGAGGCAGTAACATGGTCTTCTGTCTGTTGATGGTCGCTCAGTCTCGGAGTCGACTCGCGTACTGCGGGAGTCGACTCGAATCTCAGAGTCCATAAAATCAAACGGGGTTTTAATCAAATGCATTAGTAATCACAAGATATACTCAAATGCTTTGAGCTCATCAAAATCAAACGGGGTTTTAATCAATCACTCCACAATCTCCCCCTTTTTGATGATGACAAAACTTTGAGTATATGTAAAATGAATTGCTCATAAAACAATGAAGTAAAATCCATAAATGAATTCAAATGTCTGATAATTTAATTTATCCAAGTTTGAAAGGAGTGAAACATCAAATTTCGGAGTTAAAGCTCCCCCTTTCATTTGGAATTATATAAGCCTTCATATTATGCACTCAAATGTTTGGCTTATATGTCATTAATGATTTAGCTTGATTAAAATTCAGATTCTCCCCCTCAACATATGCATTCAACTATGTTTTGATTCTCTGAATTTCCTTTTAATGCTTTGAAGTATTTGAACTGAAATTTTGGTTTTTAGAGGGAAAATCTGTCAATTTGTTCTTGAGTAGGATTCAGCTAATCTCCGAATATCCCTTGAATAGATTCTGGAGATTACTCCATTAGGAGCCCCAAAAGAGAGATAATGAGCCTCGAGGTACCGAATCCACTTAGAACAAATTTGTGTGTGTTTTTAAGAGTTTATCTTTTTATTTATTTCCATTAATTTCTTTTACATATTTTTTTTCATATTTCTCCCCTTTTACATATTTTATACATATTTCTCCCCCTTTTTGTCATCATATCAAAAAGGAGGTAATCACACACAAGCAATGGCACAACCAATCATCAAATGGCACATAATTGAAGATAAAATGTCTACTCATTGTATTGATATGAATGTGAATACATTTGAGCATACGATAAGTAAAGCAAAACAAGACAAAAAACACAACTCAAACACATCTATGTCCTCCTCGAGGATGAAGCTCCCCCTCTCGAGGATGCATCTCCTCCTCTCGAGGATGGGGCTCCTCCTCTCAATCGGTTCTGCTCCATGAGGAGGGTGACTGCATCTGTAACATAGCCAAGCTGCGCGATAATAGACGTAGTGGCTCTGCTATGTGTAGTGGAGAGCTCTGTCACCGACGCCTGAAGCCCAGTCACCGATGTCTGTAGTGCGTCCAGCTTGTCGATGAGTACATTCGACAAGCGCTCGGCCCCCTCGGTGGTGGTGTGCATGTCACGACCTATGTCCTCTCGCATCTGTCGAGTGGTGCTCGTGACCTCATTCATGCTTTGGAACTGGGCCTGGACCAAACTCCGGATATTGTAGATCTCTTCCCGTACATGAGCCGTCATGTCAGTCACGGCTGTCAAGGAAGGGACCAACTGAGAGGATACGGGTGCAGGAGTGGGAGCAGGCACCGCACCTCGGAGCTCCCGAAGCAGATCGTCCCTCAGATCTCGGACGATCTCCTGCCGCAGCTCCCGGAGCTGCTCTGGATCAATCCGAACCTCCATAGATGGTGGAGCCGAGGAGGAAGGTCCGGCAAAGGTGGTAGGAGCAGGAGGAGTGGATGGAAGGTCTGGATAGTCAGAATCGGGCTCAGGACTGGGAGAAGGTCTGGTGGTCTGAGCAGTGAGAGTGGACTTCCTAACCCAGATCCCTTCTCTCTTCCGAAATCCCATCCTGTGCATGGTCCCCGTACACAAGCGATCAGTCCATCGCAAGGCACGAAAGGGTTCCCTCTCAGGAATGGGAATCTCGTACTGCCTAAAGAGAAGAGTGAATATCATCCCGTATGGGAGTGAGAGCCTAGGTCTATCTAGGGGCTCACACATATACCTATAAATGAGCTTTGGGAAGTTGATCGGGGTGTCCTGAAGGATATAAGACATAATAGCTAAGTCCCTCTCATTCACAAAATCAAATCTCCCTGTCTTAGGGAAGATGGACCTGGACAGAATGCTCAAAAGGATTCTCACTTCAATAGGAAGTGAGCTAGCAGATACCTCATCTATGGGGGACTGAGGTGGATGCCCTAGGACGGCCGTAAGGGCCACAACCCTATCCTCAGGATGTGCAGGAGCTACCCCTACTAAAGGAAGGTGGAGGATATGGGCAATGAGATCCTCCGTGACATGTAATGGGACACCTACTACCGTGCCCTCGATACCTCCATCTCCCCGATGGACGGTACTATAGAACTCCTGAACAAGGCCTGGATATGTGGGGAGGTCCAAGGTGAGGAAGTACTCTAGGCCCTGGGCTCTAAGCCTGTCGCCTATGGTGAACCCTTCCCGGGAGAGATAGTCGAAGTTGACATACCTCCCGGAGGTGACTGCCTTCCCGGCCAACGGCCTTGCGGGAACTGCCCTAGGCGGGGAATGAGCCGGAGGTGGTTGCCTCGCGGGATCGTGCCGCGCCTTGGAGCGCCGCTCGTGACCGGCCTCGGGACGGGACCTCTTCCTAACGACGGTCTTACGAGGCATCTTGACCTAAATGGGAAGAAAAATACCTAGAGGACGGTGAAGGACCGACAGAGGAAGCTCGGGACGGACCGGAAATGACCTAGGAACGGACGGAAACTCAATGTCCGGCGAAGAATCGACGGGAAAAGGGCTTGGAGACGATCGGGGATGACCTAGGAGTCGGCTCTAGGGCTTTTTGAACAGTGGCGGCTTGAGGAAAAGTGTTTGCGAAACGACAAACCTAGGGTTAAAAAGTCGGATCCCGACTGCGAGTCGACTCCCCTGAGTCGCGAGTCGACTCGACCTCGAGTCGACTCCAGAATATGCGCGAGTCGACTCTCCTTATGCGCCTGTAGACCTTATGCGCCTGTAGACCTTGAGTCGACTCCCGACAATGTGCGAGTCGACTCCCCCTCTGCTGCCATCTTTGCGAGTCGACTCCTGCAAATGCGCGAGTCGACTCCCCCTTAGGAGCCGGCTCTGAAACTTACTCGAGTCGTCTCTAACCTTGGCACGCACTTAAAAATCATGCTATAACCGTGCCAAATGAGGGAAAAACACCTAATTGGGATCTGATTTGATGATCATTAAATAGAAACTCTATTTTAACCACATTCTAATCATCAAAATCAATTAATCTAGTGAAAACTCCCACTAGGATGGATCAATCACTCCTAATCCCCTCCTAAGCACACTAAACCTCTCTTCACTTAGGGGTTTTGTAAAAATGTCTGCTAATTGATTATCAGTACACACAAATTGGAGTGACACATCACCATTCAATACATGATCTCTTATGAAGTGATGTCTTATCTCAATGTGTTTAGTTCTTGAGTGTTGAATTGGATTTTTAGTTAGATTTATGGCACTTGTGTTATCACAATTAATGGGGATTTTATCTTGTTTAATGCCATAATCTTCTAATTGTTGTTTAATCCATAAGATTTGAGCACAACAACTCCCGGCTGCCACATATTCTGCTTCAGCAGTGGATAATGCAACCGAGTTTTGTTTCTTGCTAAACCATGAGATAAGGTTTTCTCCTAGGAATTGACAAGACCCGCTGGTACTTTTTCTATCCAGCTTACATCCAGCGAAGTCTGAGTCTGTGTACCCTATTAAGTTTAGGCTAGATTCTTTAGAGTACCACAGCCCTATGTTCTTAGTTCCTATTAAGTATTTAAAGATTCTTTTAACTGCAGCTAGGTGTGATTCTTTAGGATTAGCCTGATATCTAGCACACATGCACACACTAAACATAATATCAGGTCTACTTGCAGTAAGATACAGTAAAGAACCTATCATACCTCTATAAAGTTTTTGATCTACAGATTTACCTGATTCATCTTGGTCTAACTTGCACGATGAGCTCATGGGGGTGCTGATTGATTTGTTTCCCTCCATATCAAACTTCTTGAGCATCTCCTTGATATATTTGGCTTGATTGATGAAGATGCCTCCTTCAGATTGTTTGATTTGAAGCCCGAGGAAGTAGTTCAGCTCTCCCATCATGCTCATCTCAAACTC
Organism: Phoenix dactylifera; assembly: GCF_009389715.1. Classification (NCBI taxonomy): domain Eukaryota; kingdom Viridiplantae; phylum Streptophyta; class Magnoliopsida; order Arecales; family Arecaceae; genus Phoenix; species Phoenix dactylifera. The sequence continues at coordinate 123,069 of NW_024068371.1, read as the reverse complement.
ACTCTGCATCAAATCAGCAAATTCCTCGCAGAGGCGATTGTTAGTAGCACCGAAAATGATATCATCAACATAAATCTGTACTAATAACATATCCTTATTTTGCTTTTTCAGAAATAATGTTGTATCTACATTTCCCCTAGAGAATTCATGTTCTAATAGGAATTTACTAAGTCTCTCATACCATGCTCTAGGTGCTTGTTTTAATCCATAAAGTGCTTTGTTCAGTTTATACACATGATTAGGGTATTGATGATTTTCAAAACCAGGAGGTTGTTCTACATACACCTCCTCATTAATATACCCATTTAGAAAAGCACTTTTTACATCCATTTGATATAGTTTGAAGTCCTTAGAGCATGCATATGCTAATAATAGTCTAATCGCCTCAAGTCTAGCTACGGGAGCAAAGGTTTCATCAAAATCTATGCCTTCTTCTTGATTATAACCCTTTGCTACTAGTCTAGCCTTATTCCTTATAACAATTCCATTTTCATCTAGTTTATTTTTATATATCCATTTTGTACCTATTATTGGATATTCAGAAGGTCTCTCTACTAGATCCCACACTTTGTTTCTAGTAAATTGGTTTAGTTCTTCTTGCATTGCATTTATCCAATTTACATCATTTTCGGCTTCTTCTATATGTTTGGGCTCAAAGTGTGAAACAAAAGCTAGATGGTTATTCAAATTTCTAAGGGATGCTCTAGTCCTAACGGGTTGAGATGGATCATCTAGAATTAGTTCCTTAGGATGCCCATGAGCATACCTCCAAGCTTTTGTTAACCCATGATCCACAATAGGCTCTTGGCTTGATGATGCTTCTTCAACCAATTTTTGATTATTTTCTTGTAATCCCATCTCATCTATCTTTTCTTCAAGTATTTCAATATCATCATCAAAATTAACTTTCTTACTAGACGAGATGTCACTAGAGTCATCAAAAACAACATGTATAGATTCTTCTATAACTAGGGTCCTTTTATTAAAGACTCTATAGGCTTTACTAGTTGTAGAATAACCTAAGAATATTCCTTCATCAGATTTAGGATCAAATTTCCCTAGATTATCTTTCCCATTATTATGTACAAAACACCTACATCCAAAAACATGAAAATAGTTAACTTTTGGTTTTCTGTTTTTCCACAGTTCATAAGGTGTTTTCTTTATAATGGGTCTTAATAGAACTCTATTTAATATATGGCAAGAAGTATTAATGGCTTCTCCCTAAAAGTACTTAGGAAGGTTACTTTCACATATCATAGTCCTAGCCATTTCTTCTAGTGTTCTATTCTTCCTCTCCACAACTCCATTTTGTTGTGGTGTCCTAGGTGCAGAAAAATTATGGGTTATTCCCTTTTTACTACAAAATTCGTCAAATAATTGATTTTCGAATTCGGTACCATGGTCACTTCTAATGGCTATGACTGAAGACTCTCTAGCATTTGTTACTTCCTTATGAAACTTTTTAAACATAGAAAATGCTTGGTCCTTATGTGCTAGAAACATGACCCATGTGTACCTAGAGTAATCATCTACTATAACTAGACCATATTTATTTCCACCTAGGCTTGTTGTTCTAGTTGGACCAAATAAGTCCATATGTAATAGTTCTAGTGGCCTAGAGGTAGAGACACATTTTATAGATTTAAATGAGTTCCTAGATTGTTTGCCAAATTGACATGCTTCACAAATTTTGTTCTTTTCAAATTTTAATTTTGGCAAACCTATCACGGAATCTCTTTTAACTAATTTAGTTATTGTGTCCATGCTTGCATGACCTAACTTACGGTGCCATAACCAACTAGCATCATTATCTTTAGTTTCATTTACAACTAGACATTGGTTATGTTTTGCAAGATCTTCTAGGTCTACAACATATACATTTCCACGTCTAATCCCTTTAAAAACTAAACTATTATCATTAGGATTTGTTATAATACATAGTGATGGTTTAAACATAACATCATATCCTTTATCACATAATTGACTAATGCTTAACAAGTTATGCTTAAGACCATCAACATATCTAACATTATCTATAAAAGTAGAAGGGGTGATTTGAACTTTACCAATACCAATGATGTGACCTTGGTTGTTGTCTCCAAACGTCACAGCACCTCCCTTCTTAGCTTCAAGGGTGAAAAATTGGTCTTTATCACCCGTCATGTGCCTTGAGCAGCCACTATCCAAATACCAGCAGTTTTTGTTGACCTTGGCTGCAAGACACTCCTACACAAACAAATCATGTCATCTTAGGTACCCAAGTTTTCTTGGGTCCTTCATGGTTAGTCAAGTTGGTTCCTTTTGGAACCCATACCCTTTTAATTTTTCTTTTAGTTTTCCTTTTCCTATAGTCACATGCATTTGCCTTATGTCCTATATTTCCACAACAAAAACAGGTTATTTTCTTAGTTTTATTTTCCCCAGCTTTGACAAAGAAGTTACTAAGAAATTTTTGTTTATTTTTTGGTTTATACCCTAAACCCGCTTTATTAAATACGGCTCGTTGATTGTTAAGTATCATGTTTAACTTTTCAGAACTATACGTAAATTTTTCAACTAAAGGTTTGTATTTTCCAAGTTCTTTAGTTAGTGTTTGATTTTCTGTTTTTAGATCATTAAGTTCTTTAGTAAGATCCTTATCTAAAGTTTGTTTATATTTTTTAAGTTCTGAAAATTCCTTAGTTAATTTTTCATTATCTTTAGTTAAGGTGTTAGCCTTTTGAGTTAACAGTTGGTTGCTTGTTTTAAGTTCTATATTTTCTTTAATAAGAGCATCTTTATCCTTAACTAATGAATCATGCTTATGAATATAAGTTTGGTTAGTTACTTTTAGTTTTCTGTTTTTAACATTTATATCCTTATATTCAATCATTAATTCATTAAACGCATCATAAAGTTCATCAAATGTAAAATCAAAATGCGTATCGGAAGTTACCTCATTTTCGTTGGCCATAAAACAAAAATTGGCCTTCTCTTCTTGTTCATCATCTGACGAGGAGGATGATGAGTCGGAGTCGGATAATGTAGTGACAAGAGCCTTCTTCTTCTTGTACTTACTCCCCTTTTTCAGTAAGGGGCACTCTGCTCTTATGTGGCCCGGCTTCTTGCACTCGTAACACCCAATCTCCTCATTTTCCCTTTCCTTACCTTTGTCCCTGCGGTAGGAATTTGAGGGACCTCTCCTTTGATGATACGCCTTCTTGTGGTTGATAAATTTCTTGAACTTGCGCACAAGAAGTGCCTCACCACCATCTTCCTCATTTTCTTCTTCGTCACTGCTGCTACTACAAGACAAGTCCTTGTTAGATGAAGTAGACTTAAGAGCTATTACCTTTTTCTTGTGGGAGGACTCCTCTTCGCTGTGTTGCTTCATGGTTAGCTCGTGAGTCATTAGAGATCCAAGGAGCTCTTCAAGTGGAAGCTTGTTCAAATCTTTTGCTTCTTGGATTGCCGTCACCTTGGCTTCCCATGACCTTGGTAGACAGCGAAGTATTTTCCTGACAAGATCACTGTTAGTATAGCTCTTGCCAAGGCTTTTTAGGCCATTGACAATGTCAGTAAACCTAGTGAACATGCTAGTGATTGTCTCATTAGAATCCATTTTAAATAGTTCATACTTATGAACCAATATATTAATCTTGGATTCTTTAACTTGATTTGTGCCCTCATGGGTCACTTCAAGCCTATCCCAGATCTCTTTTGCAGAGCTGCAAGTAGAGACCTTATTGAATTCATTTCGGTCCAAGGCACAATAAAACACATTCATAGCTTTAGAGTTCAATTGTGCCTTCCTCATGTCATGTTCATCCCAATCCATTTCTAGTTTGGGTACCTTAACACCCTCTACATATGTGGATGGGATGTATGGACCATTTACTACAATGGTCCACATCTCATAATCTTGGGCTTGGATGAATATTCTCATCCTAGCCTTTCAGTATGAGTAATCGGATCCATTGAAGAAAGGGGGTCTTTGGGTGGACTGACCCTCAATGTGGGAAGATCCAAATGGGGTTGTCATTTTGATCTTTTAACTCTTGAGTGGAAGAGTTTTTGGCTCTGATACCACTTGTTGCCCAGATAGACAACCCAAGAGGGGGGGGGGGGTGAATTGGGTTTTTAAATTAATTTGACTAATTAAAACTTTGTGGATGATTAATTAAAAACTATAGCAATTTATTTAATTAAAGCTAGTGCTGTGAGTAATGTGCGGGGAAGAAGATGAGAGACAATGCACTACAAACACAAAGTTTTATAGTGGTTCGGAGCTAACCCTTGCTCCTACGTCCACTCCCCAAGTCTCACTTGGGAATTTCACTATAACCCCCTTGGATTACAGTCGGTTGTTTTGCAAGCTCACAACCAAACTTGTTGTTTTACGAGCTCACAACGAACTCGGTCGGTTTTTCCAGGCTCACCGACTAGAACCAACCCCGATTGTTTTCCCGGGCTCACAATCAAACCCTTACACACGTTGGTTTTAACTTGGCTCACCAACCAACCTTAATCCCCTTGATTCAATCCCCCGATTGAATCAAGTAAATACAAGAGATAGAAGAAAAACAGAAAATAGCTTCTCAAAAAGCAGATATAGAACGATATAAGCAAAGAGGAGTTTAGAAGCCCTCAAACGCTTTTAAGCTGAAGTAGAGGAATGGCTTCTGGAACTCCGGTCTCCTCTTGAAAGAGTGGTCGACTTGAATGCAGGAGGAGAAAGCTTTTAATGCTGGGAAGATATTGTTGGAGCAGTAAATGCAGATCTTCCCTTTTTCTCGTTGAAGAGCACTTGGAGAGCTTGAAAGCTTGAATGCTTGGAGTGGAAAGTGTGTTCTCTCCCTTGCTACAGTCTTCTGTGGCTATTTAAGCCAACCCCCACGGAAACTAGCCGTTACACTGCTTTTTCTGCCCGTTCTGCACACTCTGCGCAGCCTGACAATGTGACCGTTGGTGGGTTGGAGTCGACTCGCGCGATCAGGAGTCGACTCGGCTGTAGCGGGAGTCGACTCAAGCTTTTCCGGAGTCGACTCGATAACTTTTCCAAATTTGAATTAAAGTTGCCGTCTTGACTGGGAGTCGACTCGTCTTGACCTGGAGTCGACTCGCCAACTTCTGGAGCTGACCTGGCAACTTTGGAGTCGGCTCATCCACTGAAGTCCGTGGATTCAAATTTGAACTTTGTCCACTCGAGTCGACTCGACTGTCCTGGGAGTCGACTCGAATCTCAGAGCCCGAACTCCCGTTCTCTGTCTTTTGGCTCATCCAGTCTTGGAGTCGACTCGAACTTCCTTGGAGTCGACTCGGCTCTCAGTTTCCGAAAGTTGGTCTTCTGCCTTTTGACGTGAAGCTTGTCTCGGAGTCGACTCGAGCTGTCTGTGAGTCGACTCGAATCTCAGAGGCAGTAACATGGTCTTCTGTCTGTTGATGGTCGCTCAGTCTCGGAGTCGACTCGCGTACTGCGGGAGTCGATTCGAATCTCAGAGTCCATAAAATGCTCTCTGACTTTTTCTTTGTGTACCGCTGAGAGTCGACTCTTGCTTTCTCTGGAGTCGACCTGCCAACCATCGGAGTCGACTCGCGCTCCACTGGAGTCGACTCGAATCTCAGACCCGAAAACTGCTCTCTGACTTTTCTGTGTGTTCCTCTTGGAGTCGACTCTTACTATCCTGGAGTCGACTCGTTGAACATTGGAGTCGACTCGCGCACTTCGGGAGTCGACTCGTTGACAGTTTCTGAGTTGAAGCTTTCTGTCCTTCTGTCTGTTCTCAGTCGGAGTCGACTCGTACTGATCAGGAGTCGACTCGAGCTCGTGCCAGTGAACTTGATACACTTGGAGTCGACTCGTGATACTCGGGAGTCGACTCGAGTCTCAGACATTGGTTCATGCAGACTTCTTAACTTATCCAAAATACTATGAACCAAATCTAGAGACACTTGGACAGGATTTTCACTGAAACACTCAATTGAATTCATTAGTAATCACAAGATATACTCAAATGCTTTGAGCTCATCAAAATCAAACGGGGTTTTAATCAATCACTCCACAAAATTACAACCCTTTTCATTGAGACACGCAGGTCTCTAATACATGAATTTAAGATGCACGCAGGCATCTGAAAATTAAAATTACATGCATCACAGAATATTACAGAACATTGCAGAACATTTCAGCATATTCAAAGGGTCCATCCATGATCATCACCATACGCATCACATGCATAAAAAATTATTTTCAGATCTGTAATTTAACTGATTATATCATCTCATGACTTGCTGATCATGCATGATTTGATTCTAAACATTTGTAATCACATTATTAATGCATTAGAATCATTAATCTAAGCATCCATTAATTAGTATGCAGAAAAAAACAGCAAGCTGAAAATTTTGCATACTTAATTTTTAGCAAGCATAATCCCTTAAATTTCAGATCTAAAATGCCTTGAAAAATTTAATTTTAATCTTAATCTACATAACCATGGCTCTGATACCACTGTTAGCATCCCACATATGCCATGAAAATTTCGAAATAATTTTCAGATTGCAGCGAAAAAATATATGCGGGATCCGTTCATCGCATGAACGTGTTTTAAAAACCTTTCGTTTGTAGATAGATTAGAATTAAATTATTTTAAACCATTTTAAAATCATTAAGAAGATCAGATCTTCACCTTCTGCGGGTAGATGGTCTCCGCAAATCTGATTTACGTGGTATTTGATCAAGGCTCAGTGGAAGCCGCACACGCGTCCGGCCTCTACAGGTATCCACACGAAGTACTGACTCGATCGAAGCCTTTGGATCTCACCGGGGTGCTAGCTCCCTTGCAGAGATGGCTATGGATGGCTGAAGTCCTCTCCTTTGAATCAACCTTTGATTGGCTTGAGAGGAAGAAGAAGAAGGATGGATTTAGGAAGAAGAAAACAAGACCCGCAGCCTTTCTCTTTTTCTTCCCTTTTGGAACCAAGATGAAGAAGGAAGAGGGCGTCCCAAGCTTTTCTTTTTCTTCTCTTGATTGTGGCTCAAAGGAGGAAGATGGAGGAGGGTGCTTACGGCTGGAATGAGGAGAAAAACATTCATTTTGGCCGAAATTCCACGCTCCCTTTTTAATTGCAAAGGGATAAAGATGAGCTCCTATTTTTTAGGAGCTCATCCTTATCTCCATTTCATGCCACCTAGGAGGGGCATGCGCCCCTCCTTTTTCTCCCACGCATGGCTCAAAGGGAGGGGTATATTCCCCTCCCTCTTATCCATTTAAATCTGCCACCTAATCAAATTAATGGGTGATTTAATTTGGGTCTAGTGCATGAGTCCAATCCTAGTCAAAATAGGACTTGTATGGACCTATTTCAATTTCCTCCCAATCCTAATCTAATTAGGACTTAATTGAACCATGACTCTATTGAACTCTTCAATCCTAATCCAATTAGGAGTCATGAAATTAATTAGATTAAATTTAAAATTAATTAGGACTTAAGAAAATTCTAATCTAATCAGGACTTGTTCAATTTTCAGCCCTAAGACAATTTGGACTTTAGAAATCCTATTCCAAATAGAATTCTAATTTACTTTGAAATCCTAATCCAATTAGGACTCCAAAGATCCTACTCCAAGTAGGACTCATGATCAAGTCCAATTAATTAAATCCAATTAATTAAATTAAATTACAATCCGATTGCAATTATTCCTTCTTCTAGCCACTAACTCTTAGCGGGTTTTCATTTATCAATCTAATTGATTATTTGTGATTTCTAATCACATTCAACCATTGGATCGGTCAATACCTCTAATATGTGTGACCCCATAGGTTTCATTCTGACTGGTAGTGAGATATATTATGATCTCTATCACAATATCATTGAAAACTCCTTTCAATGGGTTGAAACAATTCCAACTCAACTCACCAGGGATTATCGACCATCGAGATGATCCCTGTGAGTCTCACCATCCACCAGTGACACCTAGCAGTATGTTGTGGCCACCCAGCAGAATAGAATGATGAACCTCTAGGTGCAGCAATCGTATGATACAGTCCTTCTATCGTGGATCCCTACAGATCGGAGGTCATGGAAAACTCGTCAAACCCCGTCGTCTGTCATATGTCTAGATTTATTTGACTTGAGTTCGATAGTGAAAAACTCTTTCTCCACTTTATATTTCTGCCCTGGCCAAGGTCTTAGAACTCAGTCTAACAAATCACATAGGATCACTCCTCTTCTATCAAGGTCGATAGATTCCATGTAAGTGCATACCCTACTCCTACAGTGAACTTACTGCAGCCAATCTACACTACAAGGACCCATATGGCTAGAGACCATGTATACGTGTAGTCAAACTACAATAACCTCACTGTGAGTAGCCGAAGCACCGCAGGTCAAAGGACCAATCATACTACTGCAACATCAAGCAAGTCACTGACGAGTGGATAGACATCCAAGTGACTTCTTGTCTTGGTCACGCTCAGTACCCTTGTTCTCTAACAAGCACCTGCACTCTCACTTCAGTGTCCCTAAACTGTGGACTCGAGTCTCGTCCATCCATAAGGAAAGCGATCTGTGCACTGATCGGATCGATCACCGTCCTCGTGATGATCCATTGATCAGGAGCATTTAGAAATTAATCACCAATGATACATGGCTCAAATTCTCAACTCTTGAGAATATGTATCATCATCTTATTAATTTCTTGGACGATTCATAGACACATAAACAATATGAATGAAAAGATGCCCATTTATTATCCAATAATAATAAAGTCAAGTACAAATTTATGTCCCAGAATAAATAATGTGTCTGCCAGATTGGCTTCTAGGGCATACATCTAACACAAAGGTGGTGTTGGCGGCTCCCTTCCTCCACCTTTCCTTCTTCCAACGCAGGGAAAAGATAAAGGCTGCAAAGCTTGGTGATCTTCTTCCTTGGTTGTTCCATCTTCTTCCTCCTCCCTCTAGCATTCAAGAGTTGAAAGAAAGGGAGGTGATCAGCCATCAAAACCAATCTCTGCAAGGGAGCTAGCACCCCGGGGAGATTAGAGCGATTGGATCGGTCCTCTGCTTCGTGTGGATACCCGTATAGGCCGGGCACTTGAACGGCTTCAAGCGAACCTTCATCCTAAACCACGAACTTCAGTTTGCGGTGATCATCTACCCGCACAAGGTGAAGATCTGATCTTCCTAAAGGTTCTAAAAGTTTTAATCCTTATCTATCTACGAACGGTTTTTGAACAACGTTCATGCGATGAACGGTTGATCCCGCGCATGCCTCTTCCGCTGCATCTGAATTTTTTGAATTTTCTGCGGCATGATCGGGGTTTTCCAACAATGAGTGATCCTAGAAGTTCCTCTAATTGCAGTGTATTGAGGTCCTTTGCTTCCTGAATTGCTGTTACCTTGGCCTCCCAAACTCTTGGTAGAGACCTGAGAATTTTTCGCACCAATTCAGAGTTAGTATAAGACTTTCCTAAACTCTTTAGCCCATTTATAATTTCAGTAAAACGGGTAAACATATCAGTTATGGACTCAGTGGATTCCATTTTAAACAATTCATACTTATGGACTAATATGTTTATTTTTGACTCCTTAACTTGATTAGTTCCTTCATGTGTGACCTCAAGTTTATCCCAAATTTCTTTTGCAGAGATGCATGTAGATATTCTATTGAATTCACTTACATCTAATGAACAGTAAAGTACATTAATCGTTTTAGCATTTAATTGTGCTAATCTTCTATCACTTTCATTCCAATCCATTTCTGGTTTGGGTATGATAGTGCCCTCTATACTAATTGTGGGTGTGTGAGGTCCTCTAGTTATAATATACCACAATTCATAGTCTAGAGCTTGAATGAATATCCTCATCCTAGCTTTCCAGTATGTGTAATTTGTGCCATTAAATAGAGGAGGTCTATTTGTGGATTGCCCCTCACTCATAGAACATCCCACTTGGGTTGTCATGATCTTTAACTCTTGATTGTGAGATCAACAAATACTATAGGAGCACCTTGCTCTGATACCACTTGTTGCCCAAGGTGACAAGCCAAGAGGGGGGGGTGAATTGGTTTCTCTTTATTTTTGCTATCTTACTTATGTCAATTGATGAGTTAATGGAATATAACAAAGCACAATACAAACACACAAGAAGTATAGTGGTTCGGTGCTCTCCTAAGCACCTACGTCCACTCCCCAAGCGACCCCTTGGGAATTCACTATAATCCCGCGGATTACAGTTGGATTGTTTTCCGGGCTCACAATCCAAAAACCTTTACACTTTGGTTTTTCGGGATCACCAAAAACCTATGTTGGTTTTACGGGCTCACCAACGAACCTATGTTGGTTTTCTGGGCTCACCAACGAACCTTTACAATTGGTTTTACGGGTTCACCAATAAACCTACACCGTTGGTTTTGCGGGCTTACCAACAAACCTTTACAAGGTGATTAATAAAAGAAGTAAGAAGATTTAAGCTCCTAGATGAGCAAATATAACAATTATAATCTACAAAGAAGAATTTAGAGAATAGTTATCGCTTGATGAGACTTCTCTCTTCTTTGTCAAGGATGCTTCACTCTTCAAGGGTGGATGGAGCTCTTAATGACTCTTGAAATCTGCTCAACCACTTTCTTTTGACTCTTGAATGAAGCACTTGGATGAAGAAGATTAGGACACTTGTCTTTCTTGTGTACTCTTTGATATTTTGCAAAAGAATGTTTTCTCTGATGAATAGTGCCACTTTAAATAGTTTCCTTCATCCATTGGACAAGCCCCAATGGTTAGAATTCAAAAACTAGCCGTTACTCACTGTTGGAAGGTCAAAAAGTACTTCTGCAGAACTAGCCGTTATGCTTCTGCCCGTGCTTGGGTCGACTCAACTTTTACTGGGGTCGACCCAACTTTCACTTGGGTCGACTCAACCTTTCCTTGGGTCGACCCTCTCAGAACCACAGAACCTTGCATTTTAGCCTTCCTTCACTTGGGTCGACTCAACATCTTTTTGGGTCGACTCAAGGTTCAGTTGGGTCGACTCAACTTCCACTTGGGTCGACCCTCTCAGGGTTTCCAGAGAACCTATTTTGAATGTCATTGCCTTTGGGTCGACCCTCTTAGTGTTTAGGTCGACTCAAGTTTGGGTCGACTCAACTTCCTCTTGGGTCGACCCTCTCAGTGTTTCCAGAGAACTGTTTTCTTGAGGCTTGAGGTTTGGGTCGACTCATCCTTTCCTTGGGTCGACCCAACTACTGTTCATCCGTGCCATTTTTGCAGAAGTGTGCCAGATGCTTTCTTGATTGCCGGGGTCGACCCAATCAACCTTGGGGTCGACTCAATCCATACTTTGCTGCAACTTAAGGTTAGATTCATCCATATAAACAATAAAATGCATCTTTATCTTATTATACGAATGTACTGAGAGTAACAGACTTATAAATGATGTATCGAATTAACTTGTAACATACTCTTGATTATTGTATTAATCATCAAAATACCACTATCATCCTCAGAACCCAATTGATTCATGATTTGGACTAAACCAAATAGGAGCCCTAGATGCCTTTAAAAGGCTTTGAAAGGAGGTGCCCTAATGATAGGTGAAGCCCTCCTCCTCTCCAACTCGTGGCCACCCTTCTCCCCTCTTGGTTTCAGCCGCCATCAGCAAAAAGGTGAGAAGAAGAAAGCTTGGCAGCAGCCTCCTCCCTCCTCCTTTGCTTCATCCAACGCAGGGGAAAGAAAAGGGCTGCAAGGTGCTTTGATTCTTCTTCAAGATCCCTCCTTCTTCCTCCTCCCAAGCACAATCAAGAGTTGATTGAAAGAGAGGTGATCAGCCATCAAAAACATATCTCTGCAAGGGAGCTAGCACCCCGGGGAGATTGGAACGTTTGGATCAGTTTCTGCTTCGTGTGGATACCCGTAGAGGTCGGGCACTTGAACGGCTTCAAGCGAACCTTCATCCAAAAACCACGATCATCAGTTTGCGGTGATCATCTACCCGCACAAGGTGAAGATCTGATCTTCCTAAAGGTTCTAAAAGTTTTAATCCTTATCTATCTACGAACGGTTTTTTGAACAACGTTCATGCGATGAATGGTTGATCCCGCGCATGCCTCTTCCGCTGCATCTGAATTTTTTTTGAATTTTCTGCGGCATGGGCGTGGTTTCCAACAGTGGTATCAGAGCAAAGGTCCAAGAGTTGTGACCGATCTCCGGAAACTCTCACGCGTGATCGTGTGACGAAGCGTGGCTCTCCATCCGGAGGCGTATAGAGATGCGTGCTCTGATAGGTATACATGGGTGTCACCCTATTTTTAATAGGACCGAACCTATGTAGGAGTGGAGACTCCCCCCGACAGTGGTATCAGAGCCAGGTTTCATAGATTAAGGTAAGGATTAATTATTAATAGGCTTATTAGATCTGAAATTTAAATGGTTAAGCATGCTGAAAATTTTCTGCATTCAGATTTTTTCTAGGATGCTGATTTTTGCATGCTGATTTTTATGTGATAAAAGGATGATTCTAATTGCATTGTTAATGGGATTACAAAGTTTAGAATCATTATTAGCATGATCAGCAACCTATGTCATGAGATAATCAGTTAGCTTTCAGATCTGAAAATTATAATTGCTGCATGTGGTGATGATCATAGGATTCAAACCCTTTTGGTATCAAATGTAATGACCTGCGATGTGATCTGTAATGTCCTGTAATTTTTTAGATGCTTGCATGCATCTTATTTGATGTTTTGAGAGGCCTGCGTGCCTCCTAAAAGGAGATGTAATTTATTATTATTTTTATTTTACATCTGGTTGTATTTCTGTGATGTGATGTACGTCAATGATCAAGTTGAAGACAAGGCATGAGATGAACGGCGATCTAAGCGGTTGATGGCGATTGGATCAAGAGTTGATCAAGGATCGAATCAAGGAGGCTTGGAACCAATTCAAGAGTTGAAGACCAATTGATCGATTGACGTGCATGTGCTTGTAATATGACCTAATTAGAATCCATGATCATCACCTATTTAAAGTTTAGCTTTAATTATTGCTGCGATTATAACTGTCTGCGTTGTGCCGTTTGCATATGATGTGAATGAGAGCGGGGTAGATAGGTTTACATGTGATGTAACAAACCCAATGAGACCTAAACTAAAAGCTCCTCAATCAAGTCGAGAGTGAACCAACATGAGCAAGTCATATTAGATTAATTGATCAAATTGGTGTCTAGGAAAGCATGAAAGGTGGTTACTTAATTAGGACCTTACTCTCTGAGTAAGGGGAGCCTCCCACCTGCTTACCTGGCCAATTGTTCGATTACCTCTTATGAAGAGCTCAAGTTGCAAACACTAAGATCTGATTAACCGATATTAAGTCCATAGGTCTTCCACCGTAGTAGAGCTGCTAAGGTCTTTCTGATGTTGATTTGTCTCGGCTGGATACAGTGGTCAAGTTGCATCGGAAGGCTGGACCTCTCTATAGACATGAGATGTTGTAGGGTAAAGGTGGGGTTGGGCACCAATAACTGTTAGGTGAGGACCCAATGACGACTTTATTTCTACGGTTATACGGTGGGTCTGACTTAACTAAGAAATGGGACCAATAACTGTTAGGTGAGGTCTTCATGGCTTAGAGACCAAGTTGCACTGCAACATGCTTGAGAAGCATTGTACAAAAGTTGTACACTCATCCATCTATGTGTCACCAATAACTGTTAGGTGAGGTGCCATGTAGATTGGTGAGACCGCAGTACCTACTAGAAACCGTATTCGTGTAGGATTTTCGTTTTCCTACCAGGGGAGTGTGAGGAATTCGAAAAAATAGTGGGAGGTACATTTGTTCTAAAAGTCCTTAGAACAGATTAAGGATCAAGTACAAAAGTCTAACTAGAATCTTTACTCTCTGCAGATCATAATGTCAGCCTCAAACCCTTTGACCCGTATTCTTGAGACCAACCGATTGACTAGTACCAATTACAGAGACTGACTTAGAAATCTCAAAATTGTTCAGAGTTGCAAGAAAATAGGCTATGTGCTCGACAATGACATCCCCACATTACCAGCACGTCCGACTACTGATCAGCGTGCGATGCATGAAAAGTGGACAGACGATGACATTAGGGTCAAGTGCTATATCATGGCATCCATGTCCAATGAACTCCAATGCCAGCATGAGAATATGAAGACTGCTAGGGACATACTGGCACGCCTGCAAGAGTTGTATGGTGAGCAGAGTCGCACAGCTCGTTTTGAAGTGTCCAAGAGGCTCTTCAAAGCAAAGATGCGCTAGGGGCAGTCTGTCCATGATCACGGTCTGACTATGATCAAGGACCTAGAGGAGCTTGAGAAGCTCGGTATGAACATGCACAAGGAATTGCAAGTAGATCTGATCCTTCAATCCCTACCTGATTCATTTGGACAGTTTATAGTAAACTACCACATGAATAAGATTGAATGCACTAAGACTGTGTTGGGGTATGTGGAGACCTTTGGTGATGAAGAGAATTGAAGGAGAATCAATTCTGCATAGTTCCGTCTGGCGGACTGTCAGAGTCGACTCGGGCTACAGTCGAGTCGACTCGGGAACAGTCGAGTCGACTCGAGGTCTGTCGAGTCGACCCGAGAAGAGAAAAGCCGCAAAAACCATGTTTCTGTCTGGACTGTCAGAGTCGACTCGAACTACAGTCGAGTCGACTCGGAGCATCGTCGAGTCGACTCGAGATACAGTGGAGTCGACTCGAGATCGTGCCAGTTAAACTGGAAGTTGTTCAGACGTGCCAGAGTCGACTCGGACTTCAGCCGAGTCGACTCGGGCTCGCGGGAAATCATACGGATGAGTTTCTTTTTGGTGTTTTGTTGGCATTTCGACGGCTATGATCATCTGAAGGTCTTGAGACTATATATAGGACTCATGAGAGCCCTAGGGTTATTGTATTGGCCGTATTTTGAGAGAGACTCTTGTTTGTGAGGCTAGGGTTCTAGAGAAGAAGAGGATTGGGATCCTACTTCTTGTGCAAAGGGAATTCTGTGTGAATCTCTTGTAGATCGATCACTTGTGATCGTTCGGGTGTGTGCTATCTCTGTAATCAGTTCATCCTTATTGAGATTTGGAGCGGTGGAGGACGTAGGCTATTTGTAGCCGAACCTCGTTACATCTTTGTGTTTGCGTTGCTATTTTCTTCCTTCTTCTTCCTTTGATCTTTGATAATCCATTGCGGTGCTCAAGTGTTTTACCCTATTGATACCACGGGGTAATCTTTTGCCCTTCGTAGGCGGAGCGAAGAGGTGATCCTTGAGTCCGGAGTCGAGGGAGCGAGAGAGTGCTTATCCGTTTGTATCTCTCTTGCTTGTCCGACGTCGGTGGCGGCGCTGGTGTGAGTGGGTTCTGGCGTGGGCTCCGACAACAATTGGTATCAGAGCTATTGGTTTTCTGCAATGGCGGATGAAGGAAAGGTGCGAATTGAGAAGTTCAATGGAACGAACTTCGGGTTCTGGAAGATGCAAATAGAAGATTACCTTTACCAGAAGGATCTCTATTTACCTCTTGGAGGTAGAGCAAAGAAACCAGAGAAGATGTCCGATGAAGACTGGGAGGTCCTCGATCGGAAGACGCTCGGCACCATCAGATTGTCACTTGCATCCCAAGTGGCATTCAACATCAAAAACGAGAAGACGACGATGGAGTTGATGGCAACATTGTTGCGGATGTACGAGAAACCCTCAGCATCAAACAAGGTATTTCTCATGAAGAGGTTGTTTAATCTTCGTATGAAAAATGGCGGCAGCATAGCAGAATACCTCAACGAATTCAATGGACTCACGGCCCAGTTGGAATCAGTGGAGATTAGTTTTGACGATGAGATTCGGGCATTGCTAATTCTCTCCGGATTGCCTGATAGCTGGGAGGGCCTGGTGATGGCAGTGAGCAACTCTTCGGCGACGGGGAAGTTGATCTTTGATGACGTTGTGGGAGTGCTTCTGAGTGAAGAAGCAAGAAGAAAATCTTCTGGAGCTACGGAGTCGTCTGGAAGTGTACTAAACACCTCTGACCGGGGAAGACAAAAGAAGGACGGTCGATCTCGAAGCGACTCGAAGTCGAGATCCAGCAGGTCTCGAGCACCTCAGAACAAGGGAGTGAAGTGCTGGAACTGCGGGAAGACGGGGCACTTTAGGAGGGATTGCAAATCTCCTAAAGGGAAGCAAGGCGACCACACCGAAGGAGTCAGCAAGGATCTGGCAAATCTTGCTGAAGACGGTGATATGGATGCCCTCGTTCTATCTTTGTCTACCTGTGACGAGTCTTGGGTGATAGACTCGGGCGCGTCTTTCCATGCTACATCCCAACGGAAGCTTCTTGGAGAATATGAGAAGGGAGACTTCGGCAAAGTCTACCTAGGGGATGGAGAGCCTTGCACTATACAAGGAAGGGGAAGCGCGGAAGTGAAGTTGACTTCTGGATCTTCACTTGAGCTTGAGGACGTACGGCACGTGCCTCAACTACAGAGGAATCTGATTTCTGTTGGACAGTTGGCGAGCCAGGGGTACAACACTACTTTCACAGCTGATAAGTGGAAGATATCCAGGGGTTCGTTGACGGTGGCTAGTGGCAAGAAGGTTGGGACACTTTATGTCGCCAACGGCACGGAGAACTCTATTGGAGTTGCTGCAGCTGATGTGGACACCAAGTTATGGCATTGTAGACTTGGGCACATGAGTTATCAGGGACTGGAGGTGATGCACCAGTTGGGAAAGCTGCAGGGTCTCAGGAGTGTTGAGATGGACTTCTGTGAGGATTATGTTCTCGGAAAGCAGAAGCGTGTTTCATTCAACAAAGAAGGTAAACCTCGGAAGCAAGAAAAGCTAGATCTCGTGCACACGGACGTGTGGGGGCCTGCACCAGTTTCTTCCATTGGTGGATCTCAGTACTATGTTACTTTTATTGATGATGCTACCAGGAAGCTTTGGGTGTTCTTCTTGAAGCACAAGTCAGAGGTATTTGGGGTCTTCAGGAGATGGCAGGCGATGGTAGAACTCGAGACAGGAAAGAGGTTGAAATGCCTGAGATCGGACAACGGTGGTGAGTATTGTAGCAGGGAGTTTGAGGACTACTGTGCAGATGCTGGGATCGTCAGGCAAAGGACAGTTCCAGGGACACCACAACAAAACGGAGTTGCTGAAAGGATGAACAGAACAATTAATGAGCGTGCCAGGAGCATGAGGATACATGCTGGATTGCCACAGCAGTTTTGGGCGGAAGCAGTTAACACTGCTGCCTACTTGATCAACAGAGGGCCATCAAAGAAACTCAAATTTGGGATTCCTGAGGAAGCATGGACAGCGAAGAAGATTGATTTGGCGCACTTACGAGTATTCGGTTGTACCGGTTATGTCCATGTTGATTCCAGTCAAAGAAGCAAACTAGACGCCAAATCAAAGAAGTGTATTTTCGTTGGATACGGAGGTCAACAGTTTGGGTACCGGCTTTGGGATCCCGAACACAGGAAGATCATTCGTAGTAATGATGTGGTATTCAATGAGAAAATACAGCAGAGCCATGAACCAGAAACAAAACCTGTTGAGCCGTGTTTTGTGGATCCTGAAGAGGAGTCTACAATGTCTGGTCAGAAGACTCTGTCAGAGCAAGAATCTAAAGATTTGGCACCCCCTCCACAACTAAGAAGGTCCACTCGTAGTACTCATGGGAAGCCTCCTCAAAGGTATGATGGGACTCTTAGTTATTTGTTGCTCACAGATAATGGCGAACCTGAATGCTTTACGGAGGCATTGGAGGTTGATGCCAGGAAGGAGTGGGAGTTGGCCATGGATGATGAGATGAAGTCATTGGAGCAGAATCAAACGTGGGATTTGGTGTATCTGCCCAAGGGGAAGAAAGCACTGTCAAACAAATGGGTTTACAGGCTGAAGGAAGAGCAGAATGGGAAGAAGCGATACAAGGCCAGGCTGGTTGTAAAAGGATTTCAGCAGAGAGCAGGTATCGACTTCACAGAGATCTTTTCTCCTGTAGTCAAGATGAGTACTATTCGAATGGTGCTGAGCATGGTGGCAGTAGAGGATCTTCACTTAGAGCAGCTTGATGTGAAGACGGCCTTTCTCCACGGAGATCTCGATGAAGAGATATATATGCAGCAGCCGGAGGGATACATTGCAGCTGGCACGGGTGACTTAGTCTGCAAACTAAAGAAAAGCCTCTATGGTTTGAAACAGGCACCCAGACAATGGTATCTCAAGTTCGATAGTTACATGCTTGAGATAGGATACAGGAGATGTCAGGAGGATCACTGTTGCTACTTCCGGGACTTCGGTACATCTTACATTATCTTGCTATTGTATGTTGATGACATGTTAGTTGCAGGAGCTAGCATGCATGAAATTGCAAAATTGAAGCTGAAGCTGTCAAGAAAATTTGCAATGAAGGATCTAGGAGCAGCAAAACAGATCCTTGGGATGCGGATCAGCAGAGATAGGTCTAAACATATCCTCAGACTATCTCAGGCGGAGTACATCAGCCGAGTACTCAGGAGATTCTGCATGGAGGGTGCCAAACCTGTTGGCACACCGCTGGGTGCCCATTTTAAGCTCTCAAAAGGGCAAAGTCCGAAGACGCGGGTGGAGGAGCTCAATATGTCAAAAATTCCGTATGCATCGGCAGTGGGGAGCTTGATGTACGCTATGGTGTGTACGAGACCAGACATTGCTCAAGCAGTGGGAGTTGTGAGTCGCTTCATGAGCTGCCCAGGCTTGGAGCATTGGCGCGCGGTCAAATGGATACTGAGGTATCTGAAGGGCACTGAGCACATGTCATTGTGCTATGGAGGTTCTGAGATCCGGTTACAGGGCTATGTGGACTCAGACATGGCAGGGGACTTGGACGGCAGGAGGAGCACGACAGGGTACTTGTTCACCTTGGGCAGTGGAGCCGTCAGTTGGATTTCCAGGTTGCAACCAGTTGTTGCATTGTCGACTACGGAGGCGGAGTATGTGGCAGCCACAGAGGCATGCAAGGAACTAATATGGCTTCAAGGCTTAATGAAGGAGCTTGGGAAGGAACAGAAGGATTGCATGTTATATTGAGACAGTCAAAGTGCAATTCATCTGGCGAAGAATTCAGCTTTTCATTCAAGGACGAAGCATATTGACATACGGTACCACTTCGTGAGGTCATTGCTCGAGCAGGGACTCGTCAAGTTGGAGAAAATTTATACAAGTCAGAATCCTGCAGATATGTTGACGAAGGTCGTCACGATGGAGAAGCTGAGGAGTTGTTCAGCTTCTGCTGGTCTTCATGCTTGAAGACGTTGAGGAGGCATCGTACCGATTTCATTAGGATGATCCAGTTTCAGTGGGAGCACAGAGGAGAACCAAGTAACAAGAGGACATACCCAAGGTCTCCAAGTGGGAGATTGTTGGGGTATGTGGAGACCTTTGGTGATGAAGAGAATTGAAGGAGAATCAATTCTGCATAGTTCCGTCTGGCGGACTGTCAGAGTCGACTCGGGCTACAGTCGAGTCAACTCGGGAACAGTCGAGTCGACTCGAGGTCTGTCGAGTCGACCCGAGAAGAGAAAAGCCGCAAAAACCATGTTTCTGTCTGGACTGTCAGAGTCGACTCGAACTACAGTCGAGTCGACTCGGAGCATCGTCGAGTCGACTCGAGATACAGTGGAGTCGACTCGAGATCGTGCCAGTTAAACTGGAAGTTGTTCAGACGTGCTGAAGTCCGAGTCGACTCGGGCTCGCGGGAAATCATACGGATGAGTTTCTTTTTGGTGTTTTGTTGGCGTTTCGACGGCTATGATCATCTGAAGGTCTTGAGACTATATATAGGACTCATGAAAGCCCTAGGGTTATTGTATTGGCCGTATTTTGAGAGAGACTCTTGTTTGTGAGGCTAGGGTTCTAGAGAAGAAGAGGATTGGGATCCTACTTCTTGTGCAAAGGGAATTCTGTGTGAATCTCTTGTAGATCGATCACTTGTGATCGTTCGGGTGTGTGCTATCTCTGTAATCAGTTCATCCTTATTGAGATTTGGAGCGGTGGAGGACGTAGGCTATTTGTAGCCGAACCTCGTTACATCTTTGTGTTTGCGTTGCTATTTTCTTTCTTCTTCTTCCTTTGATCTTTGATAATCCGTTGCGGTGCTCAAGTGTTTTACTCTACTGATACCACGGGGTAATCTTTTGCCCTTCGTAGGCGGAGCGAAGAGGTGATCCTTGAGTCCGGAGTCGAGGGAGCGAGAGAGTGCTTATCCGTTTGTATCTCTCTTGCTTGTCCGACGTCGGTGGCGGCGCTGGTGTGAGTGGGTTCTGGCGTGGGCTCCGACAATAGACTGAACTGATAAATATGTTGGTAACTGCTGAGGGAGCCTTGAAAGGTTCAAGGGGCAATGTCCTTGCTGCTGAGTTGACTTCTGGTTCCAAGAGAAAGTCTACTTGGAAGAAAAAGAAGCCTGCTAAGAAGCAGAAGAAAGACAAGAAGCCAAAGAAGGAAGTTCAAAAGAAAAAGGCTAATGACAAAGGAAAATATTTCCACTGCAATGTCGACGGCCATTGGAAGAGAAACTGTCCTTCATACCTCGAGAGCCTGAAGAACAAGAAAGGTGACACACCTTCAGAAGGTATAGACTTGCTCATAATTGAAACTAATCTAACGGTTTCTTCTACTTCTAGTTGGGTTATAGATTCTGGTTCTAGTGCTCATTTGTGCACTACCATGCAGGGTCTAAAGGAAAGTAGAAGGCTGGCGGAAGGTGCGGTAACCCTTCGGGTTGGCAACGGGGCAAAAGTTGCTGCTGTGGCTGTGGGCACCTACCATCTGCGACTACCATCTGGTTTTAGTTTATTACTTAGAAACTGCAATTATGTACCTGCTGCTAGCAGAAATTTGATTTCTGTTTCATGTCTAGCACAGGAAGGTCATGTTTTTACATTTGACAAAGACTGCTGTTCTATTTATTTCAGAAATAAAATAGTCGCACGTGGTTTTATGATTGACAGTCTCTATCATTTGCATATGGATGTATCTGTAAATGTGTCTGAGCAAGAAGTGAGTGCCAAAGGATCCAAGAGATCCAGGGATGAGATAAACCAAAAATATTTGTGGCACCTCAGGCTTGGCCATATTGGAGAGGACAGAATGAACAAAATGGATAAAGATGGGCTTCTCGGCTCGTTGACTTCCGAGTCATATCCATTTTGCGAGTCCTGTCTTCAAGAAAAAATAGCTAGATTGCCCTTTGTAGGACATGGGGAGAGGACCACTGAAATACTTACCCTAGTACATACAGATGTATGTGGCCCATTCGATGTGCTAGCCAGGGGACGTTATTCACGGTATGGGTATGTGTATCTTATGAGACACAAATCTGAATCTTTTGAAAAGTTCAAAGAGTTCAGAAATAAAGTAGAAAAACAAACTGAAAAACCCCTTAAGGCTCTTCGATCAGATCGAGGAGGAGAATACCTTAGTGGGGAATTCCGGAACTATCTCAAAAAAAATGGCATAGTCTCATAGTGGACACCTCCAGGTACACCTCAACTCAATGAGGTGTCAGAGAGGAGGAATCAGACTCTATTGGATATGGTCAGGTCCATGATGAGCTTCACTGATTTACCTATGTTTCTTTGGGGAGATGCCTTACTTACCGCAGTATATCTACTGAATAGAGTTTCTTCTAAATCCATTCCTACCACACCGTATGAGATATGGCATGGTAAGAAACCAAGTCTTGGTCATCTCAAGATTTGGGGATGTCCGGCCCATGTCAAGAGACTACAGGCGGACAAGCTAGAGGCTAGGACCATAAGTGCTCATTTTATAGGATATTCTAAAGAGTCATTAGGATACAATTTTTACGTCTTAGAGGATCACAATGTGTTTGTGAGCCGTCACGCCATCTTCTTGGAAAACCAGTTTATCCTTGATAGAGGCAGTGGGAGGAAAATTGAGCTTGAAGAGAAAGTCTCTGAAAAGCAACGAGTCATGGATCCTATCGAACCCATTCATACAGAGCCAGTACACGATGTCCCTCAACCACCTCGCAGATCTAGTAGGGTCTCCCATCCTCCCGATAGATACTTAGGTATACTAGAGGAGGATATCGAGGAAATGTTCCTAGTGGGAGATAGGGATCACACACAGGATCCTAAAACCTACGAAGAGGCGATATCTGATATCGATTCCGAGAAATGGTTGGAAGCTATGAAGTCAGAGTTAGACTCCATGCATTCCAACCAAGTCTGGACCCTAGTAGATCCACCAGAAGGTATTGTACCTATTGGATGTAAATAGATCTACAAAAGGAAAATAGGTTCGGATGGAAAGGTAGAGACCTTTAAGGCAAGGCTGGTAGCGAAAGGGTATAGTCAACGCGAAGGTATTGACTATCAGGAGAACTTTTCACCTGTAGCCATGCTGAAATCCATCTGAACATTGCTTGGCATTGCAGCATTTCATGATTATGAAATCTGGCGGATGGATGTGAAAACTGCTTTCCTGAATGGATATCTTGATGAAGATATCTATATGGAACAGCCTTTAGGTTTCACTTCCAGTGATGGAGATCACAAGGTCTGCAAGCTGCAAAGGTCCATCTATGGACTAAAACAAGCATCTCGGAGTTGGAACACTCGTTTCAATGATACAATCAAAACGTTTGATTTCATCAAAAATGAAGAGGAACCGTGTGGTTACAAAAAGGTTAGTGGGAGTGCTGTCGTGTTTTTCGTACTGTACGTGGACGACATCCTCCTGATAGGGAATGATATTCCCATGCTAACCCCGGTCAAGGTCTGGTTGTCAAAAAAGTTCTCCATGAAAGACCTTGGGGAAGCATCCTGTATTTTGGGAATAAAGGTCTATAGAGATAGATCTAAAAGGATGCTTGGCCTATCACAGAAGATGTACATAGAGGAAGTGCTGAAAAGGTTCAGCATGGAAAACTCTAAAAGGGGTCTCTTACCCCTAAGGCATGGAATTCATCTCTCCAAGAAAATGTGCCCCAACATATCTGAAGAGATTCAATGCATGAGCAAGATCCCCTATGCATTAGCAATAGGGAGCCTCATGTATGCCATGCTATGTACACGACCTGATATAGCCCTTGCTGTGAGTGTCACAAGCAAATATCAGTCGAATCCAGGTGAAGAACACTGGACAGCTGTGAAGAATATTCTTAAGTACTTGAGAAGAACTAAAGATTTATTTTTGGTTTTTGGAGGATCATCAGAGTTAAAGGTAGAAGGGTACACAGATTCAGACTTCATGACTGATGTCGATGATAGGAAGTCAACATCTGGATATGTGTTCTTGTGCAATGGTGGTACGGTGAATTGGAAGAGTTCTAAACAACCGATCATTGCTGACTCTACTATGGAAGCTGAATACATCGCCGCCTCTGAAGCTGCTAAGGAAGAGTTCTGGTTCAAGAAATTCATTGTAGAATTGGATGTAATGACATCAGATGCCATAACACTCTACTGCGATAATAATGGTGCCATAGCTCTTGCTAAGGAACCAAGGTCTCATCAGAAGTCCAAGCATATAGAGCGGCACTTCCACCTCATACGCGACTATGTTGAGAAGAAGTATGTCGAGGTGCAGAGAGTAGACTCCGCGGACAACGTGGCAGATCCGTTCACTAAGCAGTTAAGTCAACAAAAGACTGAAACCCACCTTGAGAAGATGGGGACTCAGATATATGACTGATTGGCTTTAGTGCAAGTGGGAGATTGTTAGATGTATGCCCTAGAAGCCAATTTTGGCTGACACATTATTAATTCTAGGGACATAATTTTATACTTGACTATTTATTATTGAATAAATAAAGGCATCTTTCTATTCATATTATTTATGTGTCTATAAATCGTCCAAGAATTAATAAGATGATGATGCGTATTCTTAAGAGTTAAGAATTTGAGCCATGCATCATTGGTGATTAATTTCTGAATGCTTCTGATCAATGGATCATCACAAGGACGGTGATCGATCCGATCAGTGCACACATTGCTTTCCTTATGGATGGACGACACTCGAGTCCACAGTGTGGCGACACTGAAGTAATAGTGCAGGTGCTTGTTAGAGAACAAGGGTACTGAGCGTGACCAACACAAGAAGTCACTTGGATGTCTATCCACTCGTCAGTGACTTGCTTGATGTTGCAGTAGTGTGACTAGTCCTTTGACCTGCGATCCTTCGGCTACTCACAGTGAGGTTATTGTAGTTTGACTGCACAAATACATGGTCTCTAGCCATATGGGTCCATGCAGTGTAGATTGGCTGCAGTAGGTTCACTGTAGGAGTAGGGTATGCATCTACAAGGAATCTATCGACCTTGATAGAAAAGAAGAGATCCTATGTAATTTATAAGACTGAGTTCGTAAGACCTCGGCCGGGGCAGATTGCATAGTGGAGAAAGAGTTTTCCATTCTCAAACTTAAGTCGAATAAATCTTGACATATGACAGACGAAGGGGTTTGACGAGTTATCCATGACCTCCGTCCTGTAGGGATCCACGATAGAAGGACTGTATCATATGATAACTGCACCTAGAGGTTCATCATTCTATTCTGCTGGGTAGCCACTACATGCTGCTAGGTGTCATTAGTGGATGGTGGGACTCATAGGGATTATCTTGATGATCGATAAACCCTAATGAGTAGAGTTGGAATCGTTCCGACCCATTAAAAGGAGTTTTCAATGATATTGTGATAGAGATCACAATATATCTCACTACCAGTCGGAGTAGAACCTATGGGGTCACACACACTAGAGGCATTGACCGATCCGATGGTTGAATCGTGATTAGGAATCACAAGTAATCAATTCGATTGATAATAAGTTGAAGAAGGAACAAAGAAAATTGATTAATTGGACTTAAAACAAGAGTCCTACTTGGAGTAGGATTCGTAGAGTTCTAATTGGATTAGGACTAGGAATCCTACTTGGACTGGGATTCCTACTTGGACTGGAAATCCTATTTGGAGTAGGACTAGGATTCCTACTTGGAGTAGGATTCCTATAATCCTAATTAGATTAGGAGTTTTGAATTAAATTTGGATTCCTACTTGGAGTAGGATTCCTAGAGCCCTAATCGGATTAGGACTTCGAATTCAAATTAGAGTCCTAATTAGATTAGGACTAGAATTAAACAAGTCCTAATTGGATTAGGATTTCTTAAGTCTCAATTAATTATTAATCCAATGAATCAAGATGACTCCTAATTAGATTAGGATTGAAGAGTTCAATTGCGTCATGGTTCATTCAAGTTCTAATTTGATTAGGACTAGCATAGATTGAACCCAATTGATTCATGATTTGGACTAAACCAAATAGGAGCCCTAGATGCCTTTAAAAGGCTTTGAAAGGAGGTGCCCTAATGATAGGTGAAGCCCTCCTCCTCTCCAACTCGTGGCCACCCTTCTCCCCTCTTGGTTTCAGCCGCCATCAGCAAAAAGGTGAGAAGAAGAAAGCTTGGCGGCAGCCTCCTCCCTCCTCCTTTGCTTCATCCAACGCAGGGGAAAGAAAAGGGCTGCAAGGTGCTTTGATTCTTCTTCAAGATCCCTCCTTCTTCTTCCTCCTCCCAAGCACAATCAAGAGTTGATTGAAAGGGAGGTGATCAGCCATCAAAAATATATCTCTGCAAGGGAGCTAGCACTCCGGGGAGATTGGAACGTTTGGATCGGTTTCTGCTTCGTGTGGATACCCGTAGAGGCCGGGCACTTGAACGGCTTCAAGCGAACCTTTATCCAAAAACCACGATCAT
This sequence comes from Phoenix dactylifera, assembly GCF_009389715.1. Lineage (NCBI taxonomy): Eukaryota > Viridiplantae > Streptophyta > Magnoliopsida > Arecales > Arecaceae > Phoenix > Phoenix dactylifera. The sequence continues at coordinate 97,313 of NW_024068371.1, read as the reverse complement.
CAGTTTGCGGTGATCATCTACCCGCACAAGGTAAAGATCTGATCTTCCTAAAGGTTCTAAAAGTTTTAATCCTTATCTATCTACGAACGGTTTTTTGAACAACGTTCATGCGATGAACGGTTGATCCCGCGCATGCCTCTTCCGCTGCATCTGAATTTTTTTTGAATTTTCTGCGGCATGGGCGGGGTTCCCAACAAGTCTGGGACGATCAAAAAAGGGAATTGCTGAAAAAGGAATGCTGTAGACGTTTGCATAAAAATAAAAAAATTGCTGGAGAAATTTTCTTTGGTAACATCTGAACCTTTCTTATTTAAATTGATTCCCAATTAGCCTGAAATTTTGTGATGATTGTTTGATTTTAATTTCAGCAAAAGTGTGAATGCATGCTTGATACACATACACCAATTAATCTGCACATAGTAAGGGCAATCACCCCAACAAGATAAGAACTGGATTTCATCACCAGATTCTTGCCCAAATTAGGTGAAGCAATTCGCACATAGCTATCACTTTAATTAAAATCAATTAGACGTTGGCCCCTAGGGACATTCGAGCTCAATAGGACAAAGATCACCGAAAGTTGCACAAATTTCGCTCTGTGGCTCAGTTGATGTCTAGGCAAGCTTTGTCCCAAGGGAGACAGTGTTAGAAGTATGCCCTAGAAGCCAATTTGGCTGACGCATTATTTTGTTCTAGGACATAAATTTATACTTGACCTAATAATAAATTTATTAGGATGGGCATTCTTTTCATTCATGTTCTTATGTGTCCATGAATCGTCCAAGAAATTAATAAGATGATGATACGTATTCTCAAAAGTTGAGAATTTGAGGCATGTGTCATTGGTGATTAATTCCTAAATTACTCCTGATTGATGGATCCATCACGAGGGACGGTGATCGATCCGCTGAGATTAGTGCACAGATCACTTAGTCAGATGGATGAGTCTTGAGTCCACAATGTGGGGACACTAGAGTGATTGTGCAAGTACTTGTTAGAGAACAAGGGTACTGAGCGTGACCAAAGCAAGTAGTCACTTGGATGTCTATCCACTCGTCAGTAACTTACTTAATGCTGCAGTTGTATGACTGGTCCTTTGACCTGCGATGCCTCGGCTATTCATAATGGGGTTACTGTAGTTTGACGAGCACATAAACATGGGCCCTATCCATTTGGGTCCTTGTGGTGTAGATTGACTGCAGTAGGTTCATTGTAGGAGTAGGGGTGCATCTAGATGGAATCTATCGACCTTGATAGATTAGGAGAGATCCTATATGATTTATGAGACTATGTTCGTAAATCCTTGGCCAAGGTAGTTTTTGGAAAAAGAGTTTTCCAATCTCGAACTGGAGTCGAATAAATTTTACATATGATAGACGATGGGGTTTGACGAGTTATCCATGACCTTCATCTTGTCGGGATTCACGATAGAGGGACTGTATCATACGCTAACTGCACCTAGAGGTTCATCTATTCCAATCTGCTGGGTTGCCACTACATGCTGCTAGGTGTCACTGGTGGATTGTGAGACTCAGAGGCATTCACTTGATGATCAGTGAACCCGAATGAGAAGAGTTGGAATTGTTCCAACCCATTGAAAAGAGTTTCAATGATGTTGTGATAGAGATCACAATATATCTGACTACCAGACAGAATAGAACCTATGGGATCACACACAATAGAGGATCTGATCGATCTAATGGTTGGATTATGATTTGGAATCACAATAGTTTGTAATTGTCAATTTGATTGATAATTGGTTTAACCCACTAAGAGTTAGTGAGTTGAAGAAGGAATTAATTGCAATTGGATTGCAATTTGATTGAATCAATTGGACTTAATTAATTGGACTCGATCTTATTTGATAAGGTTCAAGAGTCCTACTTGAAGTAGGACTACTAGAGTTCTAATTAGATTAGGACTTCAAATTATTAGAGTCCTACTTGGAGTAGGATTCCTAAAAGTTCTAATTGGATTAGGACTAAAATTATATGAGTCCTAATTGGATTAGGATTCCTAGAGTCCTAATTAATTTTGGTCCAATAGATAAAGATGACTCCTAATTAGATTAGGATTCATGTGAATCAAATAGGGAGACTAATTGGGTCCTACTTAGATTAGGATTCAATGAACCAAGGACCACCTAAATCCTAATTTGATTAGGATTAGAAGGAGGGGCTCTTCCCCCTCCCTTCCTCGGATGCTCCCGGGATCCGCATCCCGGATGGCCGGGATGCGCGACCCGGATGGACGGGACTCGCGTCCCGGATGCCCGGGTCGCGAGACCCATTTTGGCCAAACTTTGGTGCGGCTCCTCCTAACTTCTAGGAGGAGTCCATGCCTAGGGCTTCAAAGAAAAAGAATAAAAAGGGGGGCAGCCCCCCTTGGGATTATTCTTGGTGGTTCTTTTTAGGCGAGCGGCCTCCATCTCTCCCTTCTTCTTATTCCATCCGCAAGGCACAAAGAGGGGCAGCAAGCATGGAGTCTTCTTCCTCCTCTTGGTCAACTACATGGAGGAAAATAAAGAGAGGAAGGTGTTCCTCTCTTCCCTCCTTCTTCATCCATGGTAAAGAAAAGAAAAGAAAGCGTTTCTTCCTTCTCCTTCTTTTTCCTCTTGGAAGCAATCAAGAGTTGATTGCTTGGAGGAGTTCCAACCATCAAAGAGGGATCTCTGCAAGGGAGCTAGCACCCCGGTGAGATCATAACCTTGATTTGTCCAGATCTTCGTGTGGATACCCGTAGAGAGGCCGGACGCTTGTGTGGCTTCAAACGAACCCAATTTCTACGGTCATCAGATAGCGGTGAAGATCTACCCGCTCAAAGGTAAAGATTTAATCTTTACAATTATTTTTGTAGTTCTGAAAATTAATCAAGTAATTAATTTTAATCCTTTCCTTCAGATTTCATGATCTTCTGAGTTAGAGAACTCCGAATTTTTTTGAAATCTACATTCCTCGGAACGTTCATGAGATGAACGACCCCGCGCGCGTCTTTCCGCTGCGATCGTCGCAACGCGTGCGTAGGTAACCCTACAAGTGGTATCAGAGCCGCGTTTATGGGATTAAGATTAACATTGATAGGCTTGATTAGGATTTAATTTAGATCTGAAAAATTTATATGCTTGCTGAAATTTCTGCGTGCTGAAATTTCAGATTTCAGCATGCAGATTTTTGTTTGAAAAATCTAGATCTTGCATGATTAATTTTAATTACAATGAGATTATAATAATTAAAGTCATATCTTGCATGATCAGAATTTTAGTTGATGACATATTTAATTAAAATTTTCAGATCTGAAATTACATAAGAAGTATGTGATAAGATTCAATCAAAGATTCATGATCATAAAAGATAAATTTCTATTTATGCCTAAGCTTAAAAGGAAATTGATATTTGCATGATATGCATAAGATATGATCAAATCATAGAATCATGTTTATTAAAGGATAATTTTGTTTATGATTGTGCTTAAAAAGAAAATTAATATATGCATGAGATGTATATATATGTTAAGCTGTTGCCCAGTAGATACAACCCAAGAGGGGGGGTGAATTGGGTCTTTTAAAACTTTTAACCTACTTCTGAAAGTTTTTGATTAATTATGCTAAGTTGTATGGATGCACAGTGAAAGTCAAACTTAGCAACAGTTTGATGTATAGAATGTGACTTAATTGAATATGCTTGCAACTAAAGGATGCGCGGATAACAGTAAAGCAAGCAATTTATCTAAGTAAGTAAGTGTGTTAGTTAGACAATGACAAGAGGCATTACAAACACAACAAACATATAGTGGTTCGGTGCACCCCAGCACCTACATCCACTCCCCAAGACTTCTTGGAAATTTCACTATAATCCTACAGATTACAGCCGGTTGTTTTACAAGCTCACAACCCAACTTGTTGTTTTACGAGCGCACAACGAACTCGGTCGGTTTTTTCAGGCTCACCGACTAGAACCACCCCGATTGTTTTCCTGGGATCACAATCAAACCCTTACACCGTTGGTTTCGACCTAGGCTCACCAACAAACCTCTCACCGTTGGTTTTCCCTTTGGCTCACCAACAAACCTTAACCCCTTGATTCAATCCCTTGATTGAATCAAGTTACAAGATATTAAAAACAAAGTTTAAAACAAATCAAAACTTCTTAAACAAGCAAATATAACAATATAAACAAATAGAGTAAAGAGAAGCCCTCAAACGAGTTTTGAAGATGAAGGAGCTCGGCTTCTTCTTTACTTGACCCTCTTCTGATTTGGCACGAAGTAGAGGATCACCGAGGCAGCACACGGATGAAGAGGAAGCTTTGGGATTCACTTGGATGCTCTTCTTCTCTCTATTTTACTTTGAATGGCCCTTTTGTGCTTATGGAAGATTTTCCTTGTAATCTCTTTGAAATCTCTTTCCTAAATGATCTCTCCCACTTCCATACCTTCTCCCCTAGCTCTCCTCTTGTTTTTATAGCTTTAGATGACGTGGAAACAAGAATCTAGCCGTTAGAGACAAAAATAGAGCCGTTGGACACAGTCTGCACTTCCTGACAATATTACTGTTGGGATCGGAGTCGACTCGCGCGATCAGGAGTCGACTCGTCTGTTGCAGGAGTCGACTTGTGCTTCACGGGAGACGACTCGGCCACTGTTCCAAATTTGAATTAAAGTCGCCTCTTCGACTGGGAGTCGACTCGACTTGACCCGGAGTCGACTCGCCAACTTCTGGAGCTGACCTGGCTTTTTCGGAGTCGGCTCATCCCATGAAGTCCGTGGATCTATTTTTGAATTTGGTCCACTCGAGTCGACTCGACAATCCTGGGAGTCGACTCGCCGCTCAGAGCCCGAACTCCCGATCTTCTGTCTTTTGGCTCGTCCAGTCTTGGAGTCGACTCGAAATTCTCTGGAGTCGACTCGGCTCTCAGTTTCCGAAACTTGGCCTTCTGTCTTTTTGGTGGAGCGCTGCCTTGGAGTCGACTCGAGCTGTCTGGGAGTCGACTCGCCTCTCAGTCTCTGAAATATGGCCTTCTGTCTCTTTGGGGTCGCGGTGTCTCGGAGTCGACTCGTGTATTTCGGGAGTCGACTCGAATCTCAGAGTCCGAAAACTCCTCTCTGACTTTTTCTTTGTGTGCCACTGAGAGTCGACTCTCGCTTTCTTTGGAGTCGACCTGCCAACCATCGGAGTCGACTCGCGTTCCACAGGAGTCGACTCAAATCTCAGGGTCGAAAATCGCTTTCTGACTTTTCTGTCTGTTACACCCTGGAGTCGACTCGTTCTACTCTAGAGTCGACTCGAAGACTATTCTTTTGAATTTTCCTTTAAATTTGCTCCTCCAATTTGAATCCTTTGAACTTGAAACTTGGGCCAATAAATTGCAGCTTTCTTCCAACTTTTCTTGAGAGCTTTGGAGGCCTTCTTGTGTTCTTCCAACTTGCTATGTTCCTTGCAAAATAAATATCTTTCTCCTTGCAACACAAACATTAGTATTCATACTTCAAGATTTTGTGATTATCAAAATCAATCTTTAAATTAATCTTTGGGTCATCAGTCTCCCCCTTTTTGATGATGACAAAACTTGGAGTATATGCAATATAAAATATATTGTGTTCTAGAAGTAATATATAGCTAAGTTGCATAAAGTAGAAAACATATATATATTTAAACATACTTCATGATAATGCTTTAGATTTAATCAGCTTAACACAATCAACATATTTCAATTTAATCTGATTTGTATTCAATTCAAAACATAAAGCATTTATGAGCATATACTAGGATATTTCTCCCCCTTTTTGACAACATCAAAAAGATAGTGAAACATTAAGCACAAAGATAAGAATACTCAAATATTTCTTTTTCTTATTGTACTCTGATTTGCATGTCAAATTATTGCAAGGATATGAATCATATAAATCAAGTCAATAATGTTAGAATCAGATTAAGAAGCATAGATCAGAGCCAATTAAGATAATTTCAGAGCAGAACACATTGAATGTGATTTCAAGAAGTTTTCTAATTTGATACCACAGATAGTTTTCTAATCAAGTGTAGGTGGAATCTTTCTTAAGTTAATTCAAGAAGTACCACAAATGATATTCAAGGAAAACACGAATGGAAATCTGCCCTCTCTTCAATAATAAGTATGAAAGCTTGTTCATTTAAGATCTTTTGCCCAATCTATTAAGTATTTTATCAACATGAGAGCAATTTAATTAATTTTCAGAGTAAAAGATCAAAACTTATATACTTGAAAAACATATCATCATGTTGGATCATTAATTCTTAATGACTTCAAAGTTCTTTTATGATAATAAGAGCATTGGGGCACAAATACCAAAATATGAATTTATGCAGTTTTTGAGACATCTTAGAGCTCTTTTAAAGACTTTCTTTTATTCCTTTAGAACATAAAATAATGAATTGGCACAAAATTGAAGTTCTAAAGAGCAAGCCAATTAGGACTCATTAGTGAAGTTCAAAATAGATTTTCTAAGAGATACTCAAGAAAATAGAACACATTATTCTCCCCCTTTTAGAGGCTCTTAAGATTTGCAATTTGGTTCATGAGTGATGCATAAGAAATACTAACCAACTAACACGCCTCAATGGTGTATCATAAAGATTTTCAGATTTAAATTTCAGATGATACATATTGGAGAGTATTAGGATCACTTTTCATTTAGTATTCTTTCCCTCTCCTTTAGCTATAGATTTATGCGATTAAGTTCCATAAGACCGCTTCTTCTGAAATTTTCTTTCTCCCCCTCAATTGATCATTCCATTTAAGAGTTTAGAATTTGAAGATAATGTTCAATAAAATTGTCAATCTCAAAAATATATTTTCTATAAGTTTCAGCTTATTTTTATAAGACTCAAGGTTTGAGATAAGACAACCTTTATAGAACTCATCTCAAGGTAATTAAAGCATGTCTTGCAATATAAGGAGGTTCATCAAAATCAATCCATAAAATTCAAGGTATGCATCAAATTAAAGTATCTTTAGGATAAGATACTGAATATCTAAAACTCCCCCTCAAAAGATGCATTCTTCTTTAACCATTTTTAATTGTTGAATTTCAGATTTTAGTGATAAACGTGAATAACACTGAAATTCTATGATATCGAGAATGTAGAGTAATCTAGTATTATTCAAAATTTGTAGCAATTACTCTTTCTAATCCTTTAAGAAAAAGTTATGCTTTCACTTAATTAATCAGAGAATGTATAGAAATATTAATCAGAAAATGATTCATTTGAAGCTCAGTTTCTTTCAAAAGCATTTACATTTTCTTTCTTTTAAGAAACATCTGAGTGAGCTGAAATATTTCTAGCTTTAAGATCATTCACTCTATATATATATTCTGATGAAAGTCTTTAAGAATGTAGGAGAGAAAAACATATAGATGATCATTGAGGTATGTGTATTTATAGAACTCAATTTCTTAATCACAGTTTTTCAGCAATGTATACATGAATCCCAATAGATTTTTTAATATCAAAATAAAATCATATATTTAAAAATATTTACTCGCAATCAAGATCATTGAAAGCCACATCATTTAGACCAATATTAATACACTTTGAAGATAAGAAATGATATGTTTCGGATGCGTATCGGAGCAATCAACCAAGGTATCAAAATTAATTCTGTTTTTCTAAAATTAAGATTTTATTTAGAAATCATATTGAGTTTAAGCTTTTATACAAAATCAGATTCTGAATTATATAGGATTTTCAATTGAGGCTTTCAAAATCATAATTTGAGATATGTATCTTCCACATTATAGCTCATCTTAAATCATTATGATTGAAAACACATATTTCAAACATATATAAGAGCATATTCAAAATATTTGTATTTATGTTGAGTTTTGGTATGAATTAGAACATTATATACCAAAGTTAAGCAAGTTGAAGGATAAAACAAAATCAATTCATTTTCCCTAAATAGAGATATCCTTCTCTTCTCCTTTTTACAAATTTATTCAACTTTCAGGTTTTAACGATGATTGTTAACGACAAATCTGAAAATTTCTTTTCAATAATACCAAACAAAAATTTTATGTAATATTCCAAACATTCAATCAAATTGTCCAAGCATGGAGCATTATAAAATATTGAGAACCCATAATTTAAAACATCATGCCACATGCAAACTATATTATGTGTTAAGTCATGCATTAAGATATTAAGAACAAGCATGTCAAGGATCAAAATCAATTCTTTTCAAATAAACTCCCCCTATTTAAATATAATCTTGCATTGATTTCATCCTTAAGGTGTGTTTCCAAGTGACAAAGAAATTGAATTGATTCTTCTTATATATTTTCATTTACTTTGTCTTTCATTTTTACTTTCTTATGCTCTATACTCTATTTGCTCCCTATCCGGTGGAGTTGGAAGGGGCACGAGGTACTACCACTAGCCTCCCTCTTGTGCCGTCCCTAATATGCCCTACACCGAATAGTTGGGTCAAATAGTGCCGGGTACTACCACTAGCCTCCCCATTGGCACCATCCCTATTATGAGCAATATAGAAAGGTTAAAATGTTCACTTCAAACTCTTCCTGTTTAAGTGTAATTAATTATGGATTTTATCCCTTCCAAATGTGCTGAATATATTATGCTTGTTTTGCTTTTCCTTAAGATTGGAGTATTTGCCTTTGCTTAGATTTTACATCTCTTGAATAATATCCATTTTCTTTTCTTTATCTCTCTCCCTTTTTGTTATTCTCAAGTAATTTACATGAAAGAGCAGAATAAAGAAATAATCTTATGTATCATATAGATGTATATCATGCAAACAACTTTTTCATTTTGCTCAAGGATTCATCACTTCTCACAAGTTATTTTACATCAAAATTTTAAGCATATACTTGTGTATTTCATGGTTATGACATAGGCAAAGAAATAATTTAGTTTGGGCAAACCATGAAACAGTTTCTAAAAGTATAAGTCAGTCAATACACATATAGACACGATATCAAAAATTAATAATTAAAGAATTTAATCATGTCATAATAAGATTTAAGTTATTGACTTTGCTCAACTAATTTATGAGAAAGGTATCTAAAATTACCTATTCATTATATATTCTTCAAGCCAAACTAGATTTCTTATGTGTGAACTTTTGGCTGAAGAGGATCCTCTCTCTTGTTTGCATGTGAATGTTTATTGTATCTTATGTGGAGGTGTCCTTCAAGTTGAAATCTCTCATTTTCTTGCTCAAGGATTCTGCATTATTAACAAACTCCTTTTCTTTCTTGAAGGAAAGTCTTTAGTTTCTTTAAGATACAAACCATTCATCCATCATATTTCTAACTAGATGACTTAATATAAGATATGACAATAGTTGCATGTTGAGTCACTTTTCTCAAGAGATTGCCTAAATATAAGCAAGCACATATCACTTGAAGTAAAGAGATAGTTTCATTAACCAAGATGGTTCAAGGACAAGCATGTGAGGCAATAGGAAGATAAATCAATTTTTCTTCATTAAGTGCATTTCTGAAAAACTCAATTTTGTTATAATTATTAACAAGTTTTCAGATTGTTATATGTAAAAGATTAACCATATATATATATAATTTAATTTTAGTATCTTCATAATAAATCATTAGTCTCATAAGGAATAAAATGAATTGATATTTCTACACCTCGAAACTTTTCATTGAATGTTCTATATGCATTGCTTGATGAATGATATCCAAGGATAGAAAAATCTTTATCAGATTTGGCATTATTTTCATAAGAACATATCAAGCATAGTATGTACGACTGAAAAATATGAGAGATATGCAATAGTTCATTTTCTATTTTTCAGAAGATCAAAAGAAGATTTCATCAAAAATAGATCTAATAGAAGTCATATGTATGACAAGCAGTGATGATAGCCCTTAAAAAAAATTATTTAAGTAGATGACTATCATACATAATTGTCTTTTTCATTTCTTCAAGAATTCTATTAACCCTATTTTACTTAAGGTGTCCTTGGTGCAGAAATAATTAACTTCTGTATAAACTTTATCAGGATTTTGGTTTTCACCACTGTGCCATGATACTCTTTATCTTCACAGCTTGGAAACCTTTTTCATTTGAAACACTTTTACAAGATTTAGCAAATACAGAAAATACTTCAATTTTATTTGTCAAGAACAAATCCAATGTAAGCTTTTGAAAACTTTGTGATGGAAACAACTTCCTTAGATTTAGAAATTGATTCTTGTTTGTTTCCTTAGTTAACATGCATAACAAACTTTGACCTTACAGAAGATAATCTAAGTAAACCGATGACAAGGTCTTTTGAAATTAGGTCCATACTAGCTAAGGTAAGTTTACATGCCAAAAAGGATTCTTTGTTCTTAGTACATATATTCAAAGGTATACCAAGTACACATTCTCATGTTTATGATCAATAAAAATAATGCCATGGGTAAAAATTTTAATCAAGCATATAGAGAATTCATAGAGTTATTTTTAATAAATTAATTAATCATTTAGCAACTTATCCAATAGTGAGTGGAGCATACTATAAAATGAAGTGATTTGAATATATTTTCTTTTCATACCAAAAAATATCACTTATATCACAAAAATGATTAATACTTGCAAGTTATGTTTTAATCAACTAATAAAGTAATTTCAATACGAGAAGATGCAAGAATTACTTATTTCATTATTTCTTTCATTTTTGTTAATTACTTTTCATAAGTATATTTTAAGTTTCTTTTGTTCCATTGGTATCTTGGCACACTTATGTCTACATCCTCATATTTTCATTTTGGGTACCCAAGCTTGCTTGGGTCCTTGAGAGTTAGGACATATGGTTCCTTTTGGAACCCAAATCTGTTTAATAGTAATAACTTTACCATTTGATTTAATTGTGTTAGAATGATGGGAAAAGTTGTTATGCCCATTCTTTTCATGTTTGAAATAAGTTATCTTATTTAATGGTTTGCTTGGTGAATTGATAACCTTTTTCTCTAGAGATTTATGGCTAAGTGAAGGAGTCAAGCTAAATTTTGATTTATCAAAGTCAGCATGTTGGCTTTCAAACATCATTTTTAATCTTTCTGAACTTACAGTGAATTTGTTAATAACAGATCTTAATTGGTTAATTTCTTCGCTTAATTTTTGATTTTCTTTAATTAAATTCTGATTTTTCTGGACCAATTGTTCTGAATTTGACCTTAAGATTTCATTTTCAGAATTTAGTTTATCTTGTATTTCATCATTAGAATTTCTTTCTTTTGAAATTTTCAGATTTAGTTTCTTAAGATTTTTATTCTTCACAGCTAATTTTCTACATTCACCATACAAATCATGAAAAGCATTTAATAATTCATCATAAGAGAATTCTTCTTGAAAATCATTTGATGTAAGAGTAGATTCAGTTTTTACCTTGTCTTCTTGTGCCATAAAGCACAAGTTAGTTACCTCTTGTAGTTCCTTGGAGCTAATATCATCATTGTTGCTCCTAACTTTTATTTTCTTGCTTGACTCTTTCTTGGTCAAGGCTTTCTTCCTTTTTATCTCTTCCTTCCTTTCTTCTTGCTTCCTCTTCTTCTTTGTCTTTAGGAAGCTGATTTGCCTCGGAGTCGACTCGGACCTTATTGGAGTCGACTCGGTTAACTTGAGGGTCGACTCTGAAATACTTGGAGTCGACTCGACTGAGGTGGGAGATTCAACACCTTTTTCTGCAGTCTCATTGCTAGTATGTAATTGAAACACATGTGAGCTAATCTGAGATTTATCATAAATATTTTCTAAAGTATCCCAGATCTCCTTAGCAGATAAGCATGCAGAAATTTCATTAAACTTTGTTTCTTGAATAGCACAATATAATATATTCATAGCATTAGCATTCAATTGTGCTAAGTCCTTTTCATTAATAGTTTGAGAGAGTGTGTGAAGGTCATTTATTATGATTTTCCATAAATAATAGTTTTGTGATTGAATAAAAATGCGCATGCGTATTTTCCAATGTGTATAGTTTATGCCATTAAATAGTGGAGGTGTGTCAATTGATTGTCCTTCTCCTAGAAAACTATCTATTTGAGTTGTCATGATCTTTGGCTCTTGATCGTGAGATCAATAATTAAACTTAGAGCACCTACTCTGATACCACTTGTTGCCCAGTAGATACAACCCAAGAGGGGGGGTGAATTGGGTCTTTTAAAACTTTTAACCTACTTCTGAAAGTTTTTGATTAATTATGCTAAGTTGTATGGATGCACAGTGAAAGTCAAACTTAGCAACAGTTTGATGTATAGAATGTGACTTAATTGAATATGCTTGCAACTAAAGGATGCGCGGATAACAGTAAAGCAAGCAATTTATCTAAGTAAGTAAGTGTGTTAGTTAGACAATGACAAGAGGCATTACAAACACAACAAACATATAGTGGTTCGGTGCACCCCAGCACCTACATCCACTCCCCAAGACCTCTTGAGAATTTCACTATAATCCTACAGATTACAGCCGGTTGTTTTACAAGCTCACAACCCAACTTGTTGTTTTACGAGCGCACAACGAACTCGGTCGGTTTTTCCAGGCTCACCGACTAGAACCACCCCGATTGTTTTCCTGGGATCACAATCAAACCCTTACACCGTTGGTTTCGACCTAGGCTCACCAACAAACCTCTCACCGTTGGTTTTCCCTTTGGCTCACCAACAAACCTTAACCCCTTGATTCAAATCCCTTGATTGAATCAAGTTACAAGATATTAAAAACAAAGTTTAAAACAAATCAAAACTTCTTAAACAAGCAAATATAACAATATAAACAAATAGAGTAAAGAGAAGCCCTCAAACGAGTTTTGAAGATGAAGGAGCTCGGCTTCTTCTTTACTTGACCCTCTTCTGATTTGGCACGAAGTAGAGGATCACCGAGACAGCACACGGATGAAGAGGAAGCTTTGGGATTCACTTGGATGCTCTTCTTCTCTCTATTTTACTTTGAATGGCCCTTTTGTGCTTATGGGAGATTTCCCTTGTAATCTCTTTGAAATCTCTTTCCTAAATGATCTCTCCCACTTCCATACCTTCTCCCCTAGCTCTCCTCTTGTTTTTATAGCTTTAGATGACGTGGAAACAAGAATCTAGTCGTTAGAGACAAAAATAGAGCCGTTGGACACAGTCTGCACTTCCTGACAATATTACCGTTGGGATCGGAGTCGACTCGCGCGATCAGGAGTCGACTCGTCTGTTGCAGGAGTCGACTCGTGCTTTACTGGAGACGACTCGGCCACTGTTCCAAATTTGAATTAAAGTCGCCTCTTCGACTGGGAGTCGACTCGACTTGACCCGGAGTCGACTCGCCAACTTCTGGAGCTGACCTGGCTTTTTCGGAGTCGGCTCATCCCATGAAGTCCGTGGATCTATTTTTGAATTTGGTCCACTCGAGTCGACTCGACAATCCTGGGAGTCGACTCGCCGCTCAGAGCCCGAACTCCCGATCTTCTGTCTTTTGGCTCGTCCAGTCTTGGAGTCGACTCGAAATTCTCTGGAGTCGACTTGGCTCTCAGTTTCCGAAACTTGGCCTTCTGTCTTTTTGGTGGAGCGCTGCCTTGGAGTCGACTCGAGCTGTCTGGGAGTCGACTCGCCTCTCAGTCTCCGAAATATGGCCTTCTGTCTCTTTGGGGTCGCGGTGTCTCGGAGTCGACTCGTGTATTTCGGGAGTCGACTCGAATCTCAGAGTCCGAAAACTCCTCTCTGACTTTTTCTTTGTGTGCCACTGAGAGTCGACTCTCGCTTTCTTTGGAGTCGACCTGCCAACCATTGGAGTCGACTCGCGTTCCACAGGAGTCGACTCGAATCTCAGGGTCGAAAATCGCTTTCTGACTTTTCTGTCTGTTACACCCTGGAGTCGACTCGTTCTACTCTAGAGTCGACTCGAAGACTATTCTTTTGAATTTTCCTTTAAATTTGCTCCTCCAATTTGAATCCTTTGAACTTGAAACTTGGGCCAATAAATTGCAGCTTTCTTCCAACTTTTCTTGAGAGCTTTGGAGGCCTTCTTGTGTTCTTCCAACTTGCTATGTTCCTTGCAAAATAAATCTCTTTCTCCTTGCAACACAAACATTAGTATTCATACTTCAAGGTTTTGTGATTATCAAAATCAATCTTTAAATCAATCTTTGGGTCATCATAAGCAATGTTTACATGGGATGTAAATAAAACCCAAATAGGTTAGGTCATTTACATAAAATGTAAACCTAAACTAATATGTCATTTACATAAGATGTAAACACATAACATATGAAAGGGTTTTATATTTACATAGGGTGTAAACCTAAACAAATATGTCATTTACATAAGATGTAAACACATAACATATGAAAGAAGTTTCATATTTACATAAGATGTAAACCCTAATCGAGACCTAAAACCTCCTCAATCAGTCAAGAGTGAGCGATACATTGAGTTAGCTATATTTGATTAATTGATCTAATTGGTGTCTAGGAAAGCATTAAAGGTGGTTACTTAATTAGGACCTTACTCTCTGAGTAAGGGGAGCCTCCCACCTGCTTACCTAGCCAATTGATCAATTACCACCTATGGAGAGCTCAAAGTTGGAATCACTAAGACTAGATTATCTAATATTAAGTCTACAGGTCTTCCACCATAGTAGAGCTGCTAAGGTCTTTCTGGCGTTGATTTGTCTCGGCTGGATACAGTGGGCAAGTTGCATCGGGGGACTGGACCTCTCTATTGACATGAGATGTAGTGGGAGTAAAGATGGGGTTGGGCTCCAATAACTGTTAGGTGAGGATCCAATGACGGCTTTATTTCTGTGGGATATATGGTGGGTCTAACTTAACCAAGGAACGGGGCCAATAACTGTTAGGTGAGGTCCTTATGACTTGGAGACCAAGTTGGCTACAACTTGCTTGAGAAGCATTGTACAAGAAGTTGTACACTCATCGTTTATATGCCACCAATAACTGTTAGGTGAGGTGACATGTAAATTGGTGGGACCGTAGCACCCCACTTGAGACCTAGAGTTGCAGGTTTCCGTTTCTCTACCGGAGGAGTGTAAGAGATTTGAGAAAATAGTGGGAGATGTTTGTTTTAAATGTCCCTAAAACAAATAGAGTTCAAGTACAAAATTTTAACTATAATTTTTACTCTCTGAGGATTATAAAGTTAGCTTCCAAACTCTTAACTCATATCCTAGAGAACAATTGTTTGACCAAACTCAATTATAAAGACTGGCTCAGCAATTTCAACATAGTTTTGAATTGTGAGAAATTAGGGTATATGCTAGATCATGACATCCCCGTGTTACCAGTTCGTCCGATAACTGATCAGCGTAAGATGCATGACAAGTGGACGAACGATGACAATAAAGTTAGGTGCTACATAATGGCATGAGAATATGAAGACTGCCGGGACATATTGAATCACTTGTAAGAGTTGTAGGGTGAACAGAGTCGCGCAGCATGGTTTGAAGTATCCAAAAGGCTCTTCAAGGCCAAGATACGCGAAGGGCAGTCTGTCCATGATCATGGTCTGACCATGATAAAGGACTGGGAGGAGCTTAAGAAGTTCAGCATGATCATGCACAAGGAATTGCAAACGGATTTGATCCCGCAATCCCTTCCAGCTTCATATGAACAGTTTATAGTAAACTATCATATGAGCAATACTGTATGCACCAAAATAGAATTGTTAAATAAATTGGTAACTACCTTAGGGACCTTGAAGAGTTCAAGGGGCATAGTTCTCGCTGTCGAGTTGGCTTCTACTTCCAAGAAAGAGTCTACCTGGAAGAAGAAGAAGCCTGCGAAGAAGCAGAAGACCGAGAAAGAGCCAAGTAAGAAAGTTCCAAGAAAAAGGCCGATTGCAAGGGAAAGTGTTTTCATTGCATTATGGACGGACATTGGAAGAGGAACTGTCCTACACACATGAGAAGCATAAAGAGCAAGAAAGGGTAACACACCTTCAGAAGGTATGTCAGATATGCTCAGGATACTTAGGAACTGTTACCTGCTATTGGCAGAAATTTGATTTCTGTATCTTGTTTAGCACAGTAAGATTTTATAAGACTACTGTTCCATTTATTTGAGAAATAAATTGGTTCCACGTGGTTTTATGATTGATAGTCTCTATCACTTACATTTCGATGTATCTGTGAAATTATCTGAGCAAATAGTGAGTACCATAGGATCCAAAAGATCTAGAGATGAGATAAATTTAAAGTATTTATGGCACCTCAGGCTTGAACATATAGGAGAAGACAGAATAAACAAATTGGAGAAACATGGGCTTCTGGCTCATTGACTTTCGAGTCATATCCGATTTGTGAATCCTACCTTCAAGGAAAGATGGCCAAATTACCCTTTGTAGGACATGGGGAGAGGTCCACTGAAATACTTACCCTAGTACACACTGACGTGTGTGACCCATTCGATGTGCAGGCTAGGGGTCATAATTTTTACCGATGATTACTCACGGTATAGATGTGTATGAGACACAAATCTGAAGCTTTTGAAAAGTTCAAAGAGTTCAGATATGAAGTAGAAAAACAAACAGAAAAACTCATTAAGGTTCTTCGATCGGATCGAGGAGGTAAGCACCTTAATGGAGAGTTTCGTAATTATCTCAAAGAGAATGGTATAGTTTCATAATGGACCCCTCCTAGTACACCTCAGCTCAATGGGGTGTCAGAGAGGAGGAATCGGACCCTATTGGATATGGTCAGGTCCATGATGAGCTTCACTAATTTATCCTTATTTCTTTAGAGAGATGTCCTATTTTTAGCTATTTACTTATTGAATAGAGTTCCCTCTAAAGTCCGTTTCTACCACACCATATGAGATATGACATGGTAAGAAGCTGAATCTTGGTTATCTTAAGACTTGGGGATCTCCAGCCTAAGTCAAGCGACAATAGGCGGACAAGTTAGAGGATAGGACAATTAGTGCTCGTTTTAATGGATATCCTTAAGAGTCATTAGGATATGATTTTTCATCCCATAGAATCACAAAGTGTTTGTGAGCCGACATGCTATCTTCATGAAAAATAGTTTTTTCTTGATAGAGGCAGTGGGAGGAAAACTTAGCTTGAAGAGAAAGTCTCTGAAGAGTAACGAGCCATTGTGCCTTTAAAATCTATTCATATTGAGCTAGTACATGCAATACCTCCTTCACCTCGTAAATCTAGTATGATCTTCCATCCTCCTAAAAGGTACTTAGGTATGCTTACAGAGGATGTAGAGGAAATGTTCCTCATGGAAGATAGGGATCAAGGTACGGATCCCAATACCTACAATGAGGCGATGTTAGACATCGATTCTGAGAGATGGCTGGAAGCAATGAAGTCAAAGATGGACTCTATGCATTTCAACCAAGTCTGGATCTTAGTAGATCCACCAGAAGGTATAGTACCTATTGGGTGTAAATGGATCTATCAGAGAAAATTAAGTTCGGATTGCAAGGTAGAGACCTATAAGGCAAGGCTAGTGGCGAAAGGTTATAGTCAGTACGAAAGTATTGACTATCAGGATACCTTTTCACTTGTAGCCATGCTGAAGTCCATTCGAATATTACTCGCTGTTGCAGCAAATCATGATATTGTGATGGTGATCACAAGGTCTGTAAACTGCAAATGTCCATCTATGGACTAAAGCAAGCATCTCAGAGTTGGAAAACTCATTTCAACGATGTAATCAAATCATTTGATTTCATCAAGGACGAAGAGGAACCATGTGTTTATAAGAAAGTTAGTGGGAGGGCTATTGTATTTCTCGTATTGTACGCGGATGATATCCTTCTTGTTGGGAATGATATTCCTATGCTAACTAAGGTCAAGGTATGATTGTCTAAGAAATTCTCCATGAAAGACCTTAGGAAAGCATCCTATATTTTGGAAATTAAGGTTTATAGAGATAGATCTAAGAGGATGCTTGTCCTATCACAGAATATGTACATAAAGGAAGTGCTGAAGAGGTTCGGTGATGCAAAAATAAAATTGTTCTCCCAAGTGCAGGAGAATCGCACAAGTAGTAAAATCTCGGGAGTCCGAGGTCGAATCCTCAGGGAACGAAATTTATAGATTATTAGCGTAATTTTCAGATTAATTAATTAAATAAATTTGTGGATTAAAATGATGTTTTGATTTTCAGAAATTAAATGCAGAGAATAATAAACACAATTCAATGAAATAAAAATGGTAGGGATCTGGAATCCCCCTTGATGATATTGCATCCAAGGAATAAACTCTATGGTTCTTGATTAAAGATTAAATGTAGGATAGATCTAATCATGGTATATGTTTCATGAACATATGAACTCAATTTCTAAGCATTCATCGTGCTTTCTACGTCTACGACGAATCAAATACTAAAGCAATCCATATATCAATAATCATAATCCATTAAAGATCTATCTATGAAATAACTACGCATGGATCAAGAAAATATCAATAAATATAAATCATTGAAAGCAAAAGTTTAGAATTTACTTCAAAGAGAAATACATCAAAGGTTCCTCCATCACCCTTCCTAAGAAATCAGCCACTCATTTCATGCATTAATCCCCCTTTCATTTTTCCCTCTTTCTTTTTTTTTTCTTTTTTCTTTTTTTTCCGGAAACAGGGGCTCCCCTGTTTCCCTCTCTTCTCTATTTTTTTCTTTGTTTTCAAAATGAGAGCTCCCCTTGTTTTCCTGCCGAATGAGGGATATATAGCTCCCTTTGTTTGCCAGCCGAGATAGGTATCAAGTCCCCCTTTTCCTCGCACGCGGTGGTAACGAATGGATAGGATGAATCTCGAGAGATTGCGGACGCGCTCGGACGTGGACGGATGGGATGCGGACGTTGGGAAGACGCTCGTGAATGGCTGGGAGGCGTTGGATGCGGCTGGAACTCGGGAGAAGCTGGATTGCGATCGCTTGCATTGCGAGATGCTCCAACGCATGAGATCCAGAAGATGCGCTGGTGGGGAGACAGATCCGGGAGCTTCGCGGATGAGGCGGAAGAAGCGGGATGAAGTCGGAACTCTGGGATTGTGAGATCTGATCGTGGAATCCGAAAGCTAGAGCGCGTGAGATGCGTGGGAGGATCAGTCGGACGCGTGAGAAGCTGGTAGAAGGGCCTTGGATGCATGGGAGATGAACCGTGGACGGCTGGACTTTGCTGGGATGGTGCACGCGGACGTTGGCTCACGGACGCTGCGAGCTTCGCGGATGAGGCAGAATCTGGGATGCTGGGTGATTGCATGCAGAGAAGACGAGAGGATTGCAATCGCTTGCATCGCGGGAACACGTGAGAATGGGGCACGGACGCTGGGACTCGGCTGCTTGATGCGTGGGTGATGAACCTGGACGGGAAGAAGGCTCATGGACGTTGTGATATGGGCTCGGCTGAAGCACGGATGTGTGCAGGATTCCTTCAAATGGACTTAGTCGAAATGGGGAGGACATGCTGCTGCTGGATGTGGCTGCACCTAGCCGGCTAATGCTCCTTCTAGTGTGCAACTGGGACTGACCTCATGTGGTTGACTAGTCACCTACTATGATGCATCTTTTTGAACCCAATGTGCATTTTAACTTTGATTTCCGATCACCTGCACCCCACAAAAATATAATATTAATACAGCACTTCTATCATTATTTGTTAGCAATAATACTAATTTAAGTGATGTGTAGATCGCACTTTTGTGCTCTCATCACACCCCCCAACTAGCTTATTGCTAGTCTCTAGCAATTCAGAGTAAATAATAACATGAGAGTACAAAAAGTGTTGGTTCATCCTTTGATGTTTTATTAGAACTAATTGCATAAAATTAAGATAAGTACTCACTTTCGTAGGAATCACGATTGCACTTAGCACGTGCAACAAGCCGTTAAACCCCTAGGTTACCCTAGTGGACGAGTGTTGTCTCGTGAGGGTTTTCAGGGATGTTACCCACAAACATCATGAATTATATGACATGAGATTCTAATAAAAATAAACCCTAAGCTAATACACATGTAATTAATTGACATATATTTTCAAGTATGGCAATCGTCAAAGCAAGGAATATAAAAGTGTAGTGTGCATCAAATCATATGACTTTCTCAGAGTACTAATACCTCCACCACAACAGAGCACCGCCTGAGTTTTAGGTGCACTACTCAAGTCCACAAATGTTTTCTACACTTTATTAGAACCTGATCCATCAAATTTTCAGAATATCACATGTTGTCTAAATTTGTCAAGAATGGTTTGCAAGTAAAGAAAGAGCTATCAATCTCAACTAAACAACCCGGGTACACAGAGGTCCAATACAATGGAGTCAAACCAGCCATTACCACATGTCACTAGGTTCAGCCTAACCAACTCATTCATGCTTATTTTTATTTTATTTTTTTTTTTTCAATACACATGACAACTACAGCTATCCAACCCCATTAGGCTCTAGTAAGGTCCATGTAGCGAGCTTTCAGTCAATGACCCTCGATCCAGTTGGCTCAAGACATTAGGTGAAACACCCCTCGGACTTAATTACTCGAACCAGACTACGCCACGAGGCCAGACTTGTCATCATAAGTATTATATTTTTTATTTTTATTTTTTTTTTTGAATAATAATTATGCAAGAAAAGAAATGATAGACTGAACCATATAAATATTTTTATTATATATGTGACTGCATCGTGACTATAGGTCAACCAAAGTCGGATCATAAGGCACCTAAGTAATCTAGTCGGGATATTCAACCTCTATCTTTATGTGAAAACCAAATCCTGAACCTTATGGTACGAACAAGGATACTCATACTTCTTTTATGGATAAGGCTAACAAAAATGCAGTTAACAAATATGAACTCCTGAGGCCTTCCTATTGTCATTAAGTACACGTGTGGGGATCTAATAATAGGTCTCTGATCAGTCATAGTATGCATGTGTTCCTTGCCTTAATAGTTGTACACACTCAATATGAAAATACATGTGCATTTGCTCAGAAAAGAAAGTAATAGAATAAATCAAATGCAAAAACAAGTTTTTTTTTTTTTTTTTTGATCAAAATTTTCCCTCCCCCCAACTTAAACATTGCATTGTCCTCAATGTAAAAAAAATGCAAGAAAACTATATATGAGAGACAATAGAGAAAATAATAGAGAGAAGAAGAATACCTTGAGCTGTTGATTTCCAGAAAAGAAGACCTACAAAATAAGAAGAAAACTAGAAATAAAAGAAAAAATAATAATTCTAACTAATATACACATACCTTGGCCTTCATGTTCAGTTATAAGAAGGCTCCTCCAAGGAAAAGGAGTCCTCTTCATCTGCAAAATTTTCAAGAAAAGGTTTTAATCTGTGTCCATTAACCTTAAAAATTTTGCCATCCTGTGGATTCTCAATTTCAATTGCCCCGTGTGGAAAAACAGTTTTTATGTGTAGGTTCAAAAGATTTTCTTAGAATTGATTTATCATGCCTAATTTTCTCAAAATCCTTAAGGTGAAGATAAGGGTTCTCGGATTCCATTCTATGATACTTTGGCAGCAATTGAATTACTCCTGGTTTGATTTCAAAGTGTCCTACATTTTTAGGAATAATCATGCATGAAGGTTGACTAGTCCTAGTGGGATGTAAGTATTGTCGAAGTGTCATAACTGGGGGTCTACCTTCATTACCATGGTGACTTCCTACATCATCATCAGCCATCTCACAAGATCTGAGATTTTGCGAAAAAGTTTCAATAATGTGATCTAAGGAATTGTCAAAAGGTTGTCGACTCAGGCGTCTAGTGTTGTCCCTATTCCAACCTAGCATACAAAATTTTAGAGTTTATTTATTTGTTTGTTTTTTTTTTTCAATGATTACCCTTGATCTTTTTTTAAAGTTCTTATCAATTTTCAATTAGCAACAAGGGTTAATGAGATATGATGATAATAAAATTCTGATTCTAAAATAAATTAAACACAGAAAATTCAAAGCAGACAGCAGCAAGGTTGTATAATAATTTAATGGTCGTAAAAATCTCATAATATCAATCAGACCGTTCAGATGAAAGAAACTTGTGTCCTACACCAGCCGACAAAATTTGAGTCCAATCAGACGGTGCATTACTCAGATATCAGAGTTTGATGCAGACTGTGCAGGAAATAAAAACAGCAGAAATTTTTTTTTTTTTTTCAGTTTTAGTTTTACTATAATGTTCAATCTAACTGATAGGGTACTAATTAAATCTAAAATTATACTAATAACTAAGCCGTTCCCCGGCAACGGCGCCAAAAACTTGATGCAAAAATAAAATTGTTCTCCCAAGTGCAGGAGAATCGCACAAGTAGTAAAATCTCGGGAGTCCGAGGTCGAATCCTCAGGGAACGAAATTTATAGATTATTAGCGTAATTTTCAGATTAATTAATTAAATAAATTTGTGGATTAAAATGATGTTTTGATTTTCAGAAATTAAATGCAGAGAATAATAAACACAATTCAATGAAATAAAAATGGTAGGGATCTGGAATCCCCCTTGATGATATTGCATCCAAGGAATAAACTCTATGGTTCTTGATTAAAGATTAAATGTAGGATAGATCTAATCATGGTATATGTTTCATGAACATATGAACTCAATTTCTAAGCATTCATCGTGCTTTCTACGTCTACGACGAATCAAATACTAAAGCAATCCATATATCAATAATCATAATCCATTAAAGATCTATCTATGAAATAACTACGCATGGATCAAGAACATATCAATAAATATAAATCATTGAAAGCAAAAGTTTAGAATTTACTTCAAAGAGAAATACATCAAAGGTTCCTCCATCACCCTTCCTAAGAAATCAGCCACTCATTTCATGCATTAATCCCCCTTTCATTTTTCCCTCTTTCTTTTTTTTTTCTTTTTTCTTTTTTTTTTTCGGAAACAGGGGCTCCCCTGTTTCCCTCTCTTCTCTGTTTTTTTCTTTGTTTTCAAAATGAGAGCTCCCCTTGTTTTCCTGCCGAATGAGGGATATATAGCTCCCTTTGTTTGCCAGCCGAGATAGGTATCAAGTCCCCCTTTTCCTCGCACGCGGTGGTAACGAATGGATAGGATGAATCTCGGGAGATTGCGGACGCGCTCGGACGTGGACGGATGGGATGCGGACGTTGGGAAGACGCTCGCGAATGGCTGGGAGGCGTTGGATGCGGCTGGAACTCGGGAGAAGCTGGATTGCGATCGCTTGCATTGCGGGATGCTCCAACGCATGAGATCCAGAAGATGCGCTGGTGGGGAGACAGATCCGGGAGCTTCGCGGATGAGGCGGAAGAAGCGGGATGAAGTCGGAACTCTGGGATTGTGAGATCTGATCGTGGAATCCGAAAGCTAGAGCGCATGAGATGCGTGGGAGGATCAGTCGGACGCGTGAGAAGCTGGTAGAAGGGCCTTGGATGCATGGGAGATGAACCGTGGACGGCTGGACTTTGCTGGGATGGTGCACGCGGACGTTGGCTCACGGACGCTGCGAGCTTCGCGGATGAGGCAGAATCTGGGATGCTGGGTGATTGCACGCAGAGAAGACGGGAGGATTGCAATCGCTTGCATCGCGGGAACACGTGAGAATGGGGCACGGACGCTGGGACTCGGCTGCTTGATGCGTGGGTGATGAACCTGGACGGGAAGAAGGCTCATGGACGTTGTGATATGGGCTCGGCTGAAGCACGGATGTGTGCAGGATTCCTTCAAATGGACTGTTGCCCAGATAGACAACCCAAGAGGGGGGGGTGAATTGGGTTTTTAAATTAATTTGACTAATTAAAACTTTGTGGATGATTAATTAAAAACTATAGCAATTTATTTAATTAAAGCTAGTGCTGTGAGTAATGTGCGGGGAAGAAGATGAGAGACAATGCACTACAAACACAAAGTTTTATAGTAGTTCGGAGCTAACCCTTGCTCCTACGTCCACTCCCCAAGTCTCACTTGGGAATTTCACTATAACCCCCTTGGATTACAGTCGGTTGTTTTGCAAGCTCACAACCAAACTTGTTGTTTTACGAGCTCACAACGAACTCGGTCGGTTTTCCCAGGCTCACCGACTAGAACCAACCCCGATTGTTTTCCCGGGCTCACAATCAAACCCTTACACACGTTGGTTTTAACTTGGCTCACCAACCAACCTTAATCCCCTTGATTCAATCCCCCGATTGAATCAAGTAAATACAAGAGATAGAAGAAAAACAGAAAATAGCTTCTCAAAAAGCAGATATAGAACGATATAAGCAAAGAGGAGTTTAGAAGCCCTCAAACGCTTTTAAGCTGAAGTAGAGGAATGGCTTCTGGAACTCCGGTCTCCTCTTGAAAGAGTGGTCGACTTGAATGCAGGAGGAGAAAGCTTTTAATGCTGGGAAGATGTTGTTGGAGCAGTAAATGCAGATCTTCCCTTTTTCTCGTTGAAGAGCACTTGGAGAGCTTGAAAGCTTGAATGCTTGGAGTGGAAAGTGTGTTCTCTCCCTTGCTACAGTCTTCTGTGGCTATTTAAGCCAACCCCCACGGAAACTAGCCGTTACACTGCTTTTTCTGCCCGTTCTGCACACTCTGCGCAGCCTGACAATGTGACCGTTGGTGGGTTGGAGTCGACTCGCGCGATCAGGAGTCGACTCGGCTGTAGCGGGAGTCGACTCAAGCTTTTCCGGAGTCGACTCGGCAACTTTTCCAAATTTGAATTAAAGTTGCCGTCTTGACTGGGAGTCGACTCGTCTTGACCTGGAGTCGACTCGCTAACTTCTGGAGCTGACCTGGCAACTTTGGAGTCGGCTCATCCACTGAAGTCCGTGGATTCAAATTTGAACTTTGTCCACTCGAGTCGACTCGACTGTCCTGGGAGTCGACTCGAATCTCAGAGCCCGAACTCCCGTTCTCTGTCTTTTGGCTCATCCAGTCTTGGAGTCGACTCGAACTTCCTTGGAGTCGACTCGGCTCTCAGTTTCCGAAAGTTGGTCTTCTGCCTTTTGACGTGAAGCTTGTCTCGGAGTCGACTCGAGCTGTCTGTGAGTCGACTCGAAT
Source organism: Phoenix dactylifera (assembly GCF_009389715.1). Taxonomy (NCBI): domain Eukaryota; kingdom Viridiplantae; phylum Streptophyta; class Magnoliopsida; order Arecales; family Arecaceae; genus Phoenix; species Phoenix dactylifera. The sequence continues at coordinate 72,338 of NW_024068371.1, read as the reverse complement.
CTCAGAGGCAGTAACATGGTCTTCTGTCTGTTGATGGTCGCTCAGTCTCGGAGTCGACTCGCGTACTGCGGGAGTCGACTCGAATCTCAGAGTCCATAAAATGCTCTCTGACTTTTTCTTTGTGTACCGCTGAGAGTCGACTCTTGCTTTCTCTGGAGTCGACCTGCCAACCATCGGAGTCGACTCGCGCTCCACTGGAGTCGACTCGAATCTCAGACCCGAAAACTGCTCTCTGACTTTTCTGTGTGTTCCTCTTGGAGTCGACTCTTACTACCCTGGAGTCGACTCGTTGAACATTGGAGTCGACTCGAGTCTCAGACATTGGTTCATGCAGACTTCTTAACTTATCCAAAATACTATGAACCAAATCTAGAGACACTTGGACAGGATTTTCACTGAAACACTCAATTGAATTCATTAGTAATCACAAGATATACTCAAATGCTTTGAGCTCATCAAAATCAAATGGGGTTTTAATCAATCACTCCACAATCTCCCCCTTTTTGATGATGACAAAACTTTGAGTATATGTAAAATGAATTGCTCATAAAACAATGAAGTAAAATCCATAAATAAATTCAAATGTCTGATAATTTAATTTATCCAAGTTTGAAAGGAGTAAAACATCAAATTTCGGAGTTAAAGCTCCCCCTTTCATTTGGAATTATATAAGCCTTCATATTATGCACTCAAATGTTTGGCTTATATGTCATTAATGATTTAGCTTGATTAAAATTCAGATTCTCCCCCTCAACATATGCATTCAACTATGTTTTGATTCTCTGAATTTCCTTTTAATGCTTTGAAGTATTTGAACTGAAATTTTGGTTTTTAGAGGGAAAATCTGTCAATTTGTTCTTGAGTAGGATTCAGCTAATCTCCGAATATCCCTTGAATAGATTCTGGAGATTACTCCATTAGGAGCCCCAAAAGAGAGATAATGAGCCTCGAGGTACCGAATCCACTTAGAACAAATTTGTGTGTGTTTTTAAGAGTTTATCTTTTTATTTATTTCCATTAATTTCTTTTACATATTTTTTTTTCATATTTCTCCCCTTTTACATATTTTATACATATTTCTTCCCCTTTTTGTCATCATATCAAAAAGGAGGTAATCACACACAAGCAATGGCACAACCAATCATCAAATGGCACATAATTGAAGATAAAATGTCTACTCATTGTATTGATATGAATGTGAATACATTTGAGCATACGATAAGTAAAGCAAAACAAGACAAAAAACACAACTCAAACACATCTATGTCCTCCTCGAGGATGAAGCTCCCCCTCTCGAGGATGCATCTCCTCCTCTCGAGGATGGTGCTCCTCCTCTCAATCGGTTCTGCTCCATGAGGAGGGTGACTGCATCTGTAACATGGCCAAGCTGCGCGATAATAGACGTAGTGGCTCTGCTATGTGTAGTGGAGAGCTCTGTCACCGACGCCTGAAGCCCAGTCACCGATGTCTGTAGTGCGTCCAGCTTGTCGATGAGTACATTCGACAAGCGCTCGGCCCCCTCGGTGGTGGTGTGCATGTCACGACCTATGTCCTCTCGCATCTGTCGAGTGGTGCTCGTGACCTCATTCATGCTTTGGAACTGGGCCTGGACCAAACTCCGGATATTGTAGATCTCTTCCCGTACATGAGCCGTCATGTCAGTCACGGCTGTCAAGGAAGGGACCAACTGAGAGGATACGGGTGCAGGAGTGGGAGCAGGCACCGCACCTCGGAGCTCCCGAAGCAGATCGTCCCTCAGATCTCGGACGATCTCCTGCCGCAGCTCCCGGAGCTGCTCTGGATCAATACGGACCTCCATAGATGGTGGAGCCGAGGAGGAAGGTCCGGCAAAGGTGGTAGGAGCAGGAGGAGTGGATGGAAGGTCTGGATGGTCTGGATAGTCAGAATCGGGCTCAGGACTGGGAGAAGGTCTGGTGGTCTGAGCAGTGAGAGTGGACTTCCTAACCCAGATCCCTTCTCTCTTCCGAAATCCCATCCTGTGCATGGTCCCCGTACACAAGCGATCAATCCATCGCAAGGCACGAAAGGGTTCCCTCTTAGGAATGGGAATCTCGTACTGCCTAAAGAGAAGAGTGAATATCATCCCGTATGGGAGTGAGAGCCTAGGTCTATCTAGGGGCTCACACATATACCTATAAATGAGCTTTGGGAAGTTGATCGGGGTGTCCTGAAGGATATAAGACATAATAGCTAAGTCCCTCTCATTCACAAAATCAAATCTCCCTGTCTTAGGGAAGATGGACCTGGACAGAATGCTCAAAAGGATTCTCACTTCAATAGGAAGTGAGCTAGCAGATACCTCATCTATGGGGGACTGAGGTGGATGCCCTAGGACGGCCGTAAGGGCCACAACCCTATCCTCAGGATGTGCAGGAGCTACCCCTACTAAAGGAAGGTGGAGGATATGGGCAATGAGATCCTCCGTGACACGTAATGGGACACCTACTACCGTGCCCTCGATACCTCCATCTCCCCGATGGACGGTACTATAGAACTCCTGAACAAGGCCTGGATATGTGGGGAGGTCCAAGGTGAGGAAGTACTCTAGGCCCTGGGCTCTAAGCCTGTCGCCTATGGTGAACCCTTCCCGGGAGAGATAGTCGAAGTTGACATACCTCCCGGAGGTGACTGCCTTCCCGGCCAACGGCCTTGCGGGAACTGCCCTAGGCGGGGAACGAGCCGGAGGTGGTTGCCTCGCGGGATCGTGCCGCGCCTTGGAGCGCCGCTCGGGACCGGCCTCGGGACGGGACCTCTTCCTAACGACGGTCTTACGAGGCATCTTGACCTAAATGGGAAGAAAAATACCTAGAGGACGGTGAAGGACCGACAGAGGAAGCTCGGGACGGACCGGAAATGACCTAGGAACGGACGGAAACTCAATGTCCGGCGAAGAATCGACGGGAAAAGGGCTTGGAGACGATCGGGGATGACCTAGGAGTCGGCTCTAGGGCTTTTTGAACAGTGGCGGCTTGAGGAAAAGTGTTTGCGAAACGACAAACCTAGGGTTAAAAAGTCGGATCCCGACTGCGAGTCGACTCCCCTGAGTCGCGAGTCGACTCGACCTCGAGTCGACTCCAGAATATGCGCGAGTCGACTCTCCTTATGCGCCTGTAGACCTTATGCGCCTGTAGACCTTGAGTCGACTCCCGACAATGTGCGAGTCGACTCCCCCTCTGCTGCCATCTTTGCGAGTCGACTCCCGCAAATGCGCGAGTCGACTCCCCCTTAGGAGCCGGCTCTAAAACTTACTCGAGTCGTCTCTAACCTTGGCACGCACTTAAAAATCATGCTATAACCGTGCCAAATGAGGGAAAAACACCTAATTGGGATCTGATTTGATGATCATTAAATAGAAACTCTATTTTAACCACATTCTAATCATCAAAATCAATTAATCTAGTGGAAACTCCCACTAGGATGGATCAATCACTCCTAATCCCCTCCTAAGCACACTAAACCTCTCTTCACTTAGGGGTTTTGTAAAAATGTCTGCTAATTGATTATCAGTACACACAAATTGGAGTGACACATCACCATTCAATACATGATCTCTTATGAAGTGATGTCTTATCTCAATGTGTTTAGTTCTTGAGTGTTGAATTGGATTTTTAGTTAGATTTATGGCACTTGTGTTATCACAATTAATGGGGATTTTATCTTGTTTAATGCCATAATCTTCTAATTGTTGTTTAATCCATAAGATTTGAGCACAACAACTCCCGGCTGCCACATATTCTGCTTCAGCAGTGGATAATGCAACCGAGTTTTGTTTCTTGCTAAACCATGAGATAAGGTTTTCTCCTAGGAATTGACAAGACCCGCTGGTACTTTTTCTATCCAGCTTACATCCAGCGAAGTCTGAGTCTGTGTACCCTATTAAGTTTAGGCTAGATTCTTTAGAGTACCACAGCCCTATGTTCTTAGTTCCTATTAAGTATTTAAAGATTCTTTTAACTGCAGCTAGGTGTGATTCTTTAGGATTAGCCTGATATCTAGCACACATGCACACACTAAACATAATATCAGGTCTACTTGCAGTAAGATACAGTAAAGAACCTATCATACCTCTATAAAGTTTTTGATCTACAGATTTACCTGATTCATCTTGGTCTAACTTGCACGATGAGCTCATGGGGGTGCTGATTGATTTGTTTCCCTCCATATCAAACTTCTTGAGCATCTCCTTGATATATTTGGCTTGATTGATGAAGATGCCTCCTTCAGATTGTTTGATTTGAAGCCCGAGGAAGTAGTTCAGCTCTCCCATCATGCTCATCTCAAACTCACTCTGCATCAAATCAGCAAATTCCTCGCAGAGGCGATTGTTAGTAGCACCGAAAATGATATCATCAACATAAATCTGTACTAATAACATATCCTTATTTTGCTTTTTCAGAAATAATGTTGTATCTACATTTCTCCTAGAGAATTCATGTTCTAATAGGAATTTACTAAGTCTCTCATACCATGCTCCAGGTGCTTGTTTTAATCCATAAAGTACTTTGTTCAGTTTATACACATGATTAGGGTATTGATGATTTTCAAAACCAGGAGGTTGTTCTACATACACCTCCTCATTAATATACCCATTTAGAAAAGCACTTTTTACATCCATTTGATATAGTTTGAAGTCCTTAGAGCATGCATATGCTAATAATAGTCTAATCGCCTCAAGTCTATGTTAGGGTTTCCCAGTGCCCTAGGGCGCAGCGGAAGATACGGGATTATAAAATTTTCTTATAAAACCCATTATATGAAACCCTAATAAGCCAAGATCACCTTAATAGTATAACCAAATAATGTAGAAAATATAATCTTGGTATAGAAGAATACCTATCACGCTATATCCAATATGTCTGAAGATGTCCTAAGGTGCCCAAATGTTCACCCTCCGATGTTGATCCACACAGGAATGGGTTCAAGACTCTAGCTCCACCAAAACTTGATTCTAATTGTTCAATCCTTCCAAAGGATTTAATTGGCTGATTTTTCTTCACTTCCTTCTTCCTTTCTACCTCTAAAACATTCACTAGCCTTTTTGTCCTAAAGAAGACCCTCTTGTCTTGGGTTAGGACAAAAGAGAGAGGCTTGTAAGAAAGAAGGGATAAGGGAGAGAGAAGGAGAGGCTTTTTCTTGGATGATCTTTAGAACCCCAAGGCACCTCCTATTTATAAGAGATGGAGGGATGCATCATAAAGGGATGCATCCCATCCACACACCTCATCATGATGAGGCATGTGCCAAGAGATGCATCCCATCATGATGGGGTGCTAAGGAGAAGGGTGTATCAACTTCTTTCTCACATCTTCCTCTTAAATCCTGATGATCCAAGGGCCCAAATGCAGTGAACCAAAGCCAATGGTCCAGATCTAGGTGCCATCTAATGATCCAGATCAAGACATCATCATCCAGGGTGCCATCCAATGGTCCAGAAGTAAGATGCCATCACCGATGGTCCAGATTCAGGCGCTGAGCAACGGTCCAGATCTTTCATCCAGAGAGCCATCCAGTGGTCCAGATTCAGGCGCTGAGCAACGGTCCAGATCTTTCATCCAGAGAGCCATCCAGTGGTCCAGATTCAGGCGCTAACCAGTGGACCAGATCCTTCATCCAGGAAGCCATCCAATGGTCCAGATGAAGGCGCCAACCAGTGGACCAGATCCTTCATCCAGGAAGCGATCCAATGGTCCAGAAGTGAAGGCCCTATCAAACCCAATCCAATTGGGTTTAACCAACTTAAAGAAAACATTAAACCTAATCAAATCAGGTCTAATTAAAGCCAAATGGGTTTCAACTCTTGACTAACCCATATTAGGTCATGATCTAATCATATTAGATCAACCAAATCTAAGAATCATATTCGAATTTAATTTGAATCAGGAGCTAGGGTTTGCAACACGTGCTAGCATGTTCATTTTGCAAACATGATCTAATCCAATTAGACCCTTGATCAATTCCCTTGTGTGTGACCCATTGGGTTCCTTATCTTAGCCAGCAGTAGGTGCAGGTGCAAGTTGACCTAACCTGATTAGAATACCTCTAATCCAATTTAGGTTCAATTTAGTGCTAAACCTGACTTAGCAATCAGAACCTTTCTGATGCTTTGATCTAATCAAACTCTTTGATCCGATCAACCCACAAGACATGATTGACGTCTAGCAACGTATCATGTCTACCCGGAAGATGAGGAATGTATTGGACAAATCCAAACATACCCTTCAGTGGCAAGTTACTGTGCAATTCAATCCCTCAGTCATACTACATCCTGAATAAGTGCTCGAGTATGGATCAATATCAAACTCAATCACTTATTCATGTCTCTCTCAATCTTTTATATGATAATTCAAACAATGAAACATTAGAAACTCTTTCTAATATTCATTTTGCTTTGATCAAAGGCTTCTTGAATCATCATAAGATTAGAGTAAGTAGGATGTTACCTTCTCTTACTAGAAGTGACTGATTCCTTGTTGACCTACTCACAACCTTCGTACAAAATCCACCATATCCAGAATACCCCGTACACAATGCAATGTCGTGAATGAGGGTAAACCAAAACAGCTTCAAGTGCACAAGGTACCATGGTGATCTCAGGTCTAAGGATCACTTGCACAACTCCCACTATGAGAACCATCTTTTGATAATTAAGTAAGAATCCATAAGATGTTCTCATGGCTGGTCATTTCAGTGAACTCATTCCTCTAATGAGCACCCACATCTTTGTATTAGTGTCTCACACAAGTGATTGTGAGATCAATCACCCTCTACATTGAGCATACATAAGATGTGCCAGTCTTTCCGGTAATATTGATCCCCGACTTAATATACCAATTTGACTGGGAATATTCTAAATTAGGATTTTAGGATTTTAGGTCTCACTGGTATGATCTCATCATAACCTTAAAACCAATGTCCTAATTTATGGGGTTCATCATCCAATAATAAAATAGATAAGCAGCAAATGATGAAACACAATGCCTTTATTGATATATATCGAGTGTCAAAGTACATGATTTGGAGGATTACAAAGAGAAACCCATCAAATGATTGGCTTATAGGGCATCTACTCTTTCAATCTCCCACTTGCACTAAAGCCAATCGCCCTTATATTTTAACCCCATACAATCGAGGTGACGATTGAATTGCTGCTGTGGTAGAGCTTTAGTAAATGGGTCTGCTATATTGTTCTTTGTGTCTACTCGTTCAATCTTGACGTCTTGTCTTTCGATTATCTCTCGAACAAGGTGGAAGCGTCTCAAAATGTGCTTGGATCTATGATGAGACCTTGGTTCCTTAGCCTGTACAACTGCTCCAGTGTTATCGCAATAAACTGGGACTGGTCCGGCAATCTCAGGAACTACACCCAGCTCTGTGATGAACTTCTTCATCCAGACTGCTTCCTTAGCAGCTTCACTAACAGCTATGTATTCTGCCTCAGTAGTTGAGTCAGCTACAGTTTGCTGTTTGGAACTTTTCCAACTCACAGCTCCACCATTCAAAGTGAAGATATATCCAGAGATTGACTTACTATCATCTGGATCAGATTGAAAGCTAGAATCTGAATAGCCTTCTAGTTTCAATTCTGATCCTCCATAAATCAGAAAAACATCTCTAGTCCTTCTCAAGTATTTGAGAATGCTTTTCACAATTTTCCAATGATCCTCCCCGGGATCTGCCTGAAATCTACTTACCATGCCCAAGGCATAAGCTACATCAGGCCTGGTACATAACATAGCATACATGATCGACCCTACTGCCGAAGCATAGGGAATAGAACTCATTCTATTCCTCTCTTCAGATGTCTTAGGAGACATCTTCCTAGAGAGTTGTATGCCATGTCCTATGGGTAAGAAACCTTTCTTACTTCCATCCATGTTGAACCTCTTCAGCACATTATCAATGTACCTAGACTGGGACAAACCTAGCATCCTTTTAGATCTATCTCTATAGATCCTTATACCAAGTATATAGGATGCTTCACCCAAGTCTTTCATGGAAAATTTCTTTGATAGCCAAGTCTTGACCGATTGCATCATTGGAACATCATTTCCAATGACCAATATATCGTCCACATATAATATCAAGAAGACAATAGCACTCCCACTAGTCTTCTTGTACACACAAGGTTCATCTATATTTTTAATGAAGCCAAACTCTTTGACTATCATGTCAAAATGGATGTTCCAACTTCTAGATGCCTGCTTTAATCCATAAATGGATTTCTTAAGCCTACATACTTGATTTGCTCTCCCTCTTGAGACAAATCCCTCTGGCTGTGTCATATAGACCTCTTCCTCAAGGTGACCATTAAGGAAGGCGGTTTTGACATCCATCTGCCAGATCTCATAATCATAGTATGCAGCTATAGCAAGCATAATCCGAATAGATTTGAGCATAGCTACTGGCGAAAAAGTTTCATCATAATCAATGCCTTGTTTTTGCCTGAAACCTTTTGCCACTAGCCTGGCCTTGTAGGTTTCTACTTGGCCATCAGCTCCTATCTTCTTCTTGTATACCCATTTGCACCCTATTGGAATCACTCCCTCAGGTGCATCAACCAAAGTCCACACTTGGTTTGTATACATAGAATCTATCTCGGATTTCATGGCGTCTAGCCATCTGTTAGAGTCCCTACTCTTGACAGCTTCCGAATAGGTCAGAGGGTCATCGTTATCAATGATGTGGGCTTCATCATTCTCAATGATAAATCCATACCTCTTAGGTGCATTTCGCACTCTTTCTAACCTTCGGAGAGGAGTAGTGTGTAGTGGTTGTACCTCTTCCATGGGTACATCTGGTTGAGGATTATTATGTGTCTCACCTTGTAGGTCTTGAACTTCATCAAGTTCAATTCTTCTATCCTTGCCTTTTTCTAAGAAAAACTCTTTTTCCAAGAAAGTGGCATGCCTAGCAACAAATACCTTTTGTTCGGTAGGATCATAGAAGATATATCCTAAACTGTCTTTAGGATAACCTACAAATATACATTTGTCCGATCTAGCACTTAGCTTATGTCCAAAATTTCTTTTGACATAAGCATGACAACCCCATATCTTAAGATACTTAAGATTAGGTTTCTTTCCTTTCCATATCTCATATGGAGTGCTAGATACAGACTTAGATGGTACTCTATTTAATACTAATGCAGCAGTTTCTAGGGCATGTCCCCAAAAGGAAATTGGAAGATTTGTGAAGCACATCATGGACCGTACCATATCTAATAAGGTACGATTCCTTCTTTCAGCTACACCATTTAATTGTGGCGTATATGGAGGTGTCCATTCAGAGAGTATACCCTTTAATTTAAGATAGTCTAAAAATTCACTAGAAAGGTATTCTCCTCCTCGATCAGATCGAAGGATTTTAATACACTTTCCAGTTTGTTTTTCGACCATACTTTGATACTCTTTAAATTTATCAAAGGCTTCGGATTTATGTTTCATTAGATACACAAAACCGAACCTTGATAAGTCATCAGTAAATGTGATGAAGTAAGAGTATCCATCTCTAGCTTGAGTTGACATAGGACCGCACACATCAGTGTGTACGAGTTCTAACAACTCACTTGCCCTTTCTCCATGTCCCGAGAATGGAGACTTCGTCATTTTACCCATAAGACAAGATTCACAAGTTCCTAATGATTCAAAATCATAAGGGTCAAAGAATTTATCTTTATACAACTTATGTAACCTTGTCTCACTAATATGACCTAATCGGTAATGCCAGATGAGGGTATTATTAATATTTTCTCTTTTTCTTTTATTATCTTTGCCAATATGAAACATAACATTATTAAGACATAATACTAAAAGACCATTTTCCATAGTGCCATGACAATAATACTCATTAGATAAAGAAATAGAGCAACCATTGCTCTTTCCATTTATTTCGAATCCTTTCTTAAGCAACAAAGGAATTGAAATTACATTTCTAATGATTTTTGGCATAAAATAACAGTCTTCTAGCTTCAAAAACTTTCCGGAGGGTAGCTCCAGTATGTAGGTGCCAACAGCTTCAGCCTGGATGGATTCTCCTCCAGCGCCATATAGCTCGAAGTCACCTTTCTTCAGACTTCTAATTTTCTGCAGTCCATACAAAGATTTGCATATGTGAGAACCACAACCGGTATCCAATACCCATGAATTAGAATCAGAAGAACTTAATGTCATATTGGCATGTAATAAAAACATACCTTTTGATGCAACACTTGCATCAGGCTTCACACTTGCAAGAAAGCTCTTGCAGTTCCTTTTCCAATGCCCTGTCTTGCCGCAGTGGAAACAGGTACCGGATCCAGAGATTTTCTTTTCCTTCTTCTTTTTGATGCGACTCTTAGGGTTTAATTTTTTCTTTGAACCCTTGTTGCCCGACTTCTTCTTTGAGCTCTCACCAACAAGAAGGATCGGACCCTTGTCCTTCTTGATGTGAGACTCTGCTGTTTTCAGCATATTTAGAAGCTTAGGCAGGGAGGAATTCAGTTTGTTCATGTGATAATTCACGACAAACTGCGAGAATGAGTCGGGTAGTGATTGCAGGATCAAATCCTGACTGAGCTCACTGTCCATAGCAAAACCAAGTTGACTTAATCGAGTGATTAAGTCTATAACCTTTAAACAGTGGTCTTGCACAGACGATCCCTCGATCATTCTAGCACGGAACAACTGTTTAGATATCTCATATCTAGCAGTTCTGCTCTGCTCACCATATAACTCCTTTAAGTTAAGGAGTATGGAGTGAGTATCCATGCTATCATGCTGCCTCTGCAATTCATTATTCATAGAAGCAAGCATGATACATTTGACAGTCAAACTGTCATTTTTCCACATACGATATGTGGCCAATTCCTCCTCAGTTGCATCTTCCCCTGCTGACCCTAGGTCAGGGGTTTCAAGAATGTAGGAAAGTTTTTCTTGTGTGAGAACAATCTTTAAATTCCTCAACCAATCCACATAGTTGGGACCAGTCAATTTGTTTGTATCTAAGATACCTCTAAGTGAGAGTGAAGATGCCATTTTTGCAGAATTAATCTATAATTACAAAGAACACTAATATAAGCAGACCAATCATGATGACATGTATTCAATCAGACAAGGACTTTTATCTAATTGTTACTCCCACTATTTTTATCGAATATCATAACCCTCAAGTATGATGAACGAGAAAATACTAATTTTCTTAGTGGGGTTGAGATCCAAATTCCTTATAAAAGACCTTGTGGGAATCACAACAAGCCCTTATAAGTTCAAAGGTAGGAAACTCTTTCCAATTGCATCCCATGCAATTCTCAACTTTATTCTGTCCTCTAGCACACATATAGTCTTGTGGGAATCACAACAAACTATTGTGTCTAGTTAAGTCAAACCCTTCATTTTTATACAGTCATATTTGAATAATGCTGCCCTTGTGGGAATCACAACAAGGCAACATATTAAAATATGCCATATGCATCATATGCACCAAGATATTACAATATCAATCCCTAATACTAGCCTTGTGGGAATCACAACAAGCTAGCGTAGATATTGACATAATAATATCTAAGCATGAAGGAAGGACCTTTATAGTGTTATATCAGCAATTAGCTTTTCCATGGAGGTCAATCAAATAGTTGGCCAGGTAAGCAGATGGGAGGCTCTCCTTACTTAGTAAGGTCCTAATTAAATAACCACCTGTAGCCTCTTTCCTAGACACCAACTTAGTCAATTGATTCAGAATGGCTCAGCTTAAAGCAATTAACACTACGACTTAATTATGAATTTAGTGAGGGCTTTCAAATAATAGTATCTTACTAACATTAAGCTCAACCATAAAGGACAATCAAATAATTGGCCAGGAAAGCAGGTGGGAGGCACCCCTCACTCAGAGAGTGAGGTCCTAATTAAGTAACCACCTGTGGCTTCCTTCCTAGACACCAACTGAGTCGATTGTTCCAGAATGGGTCAGCCCAAAGTTTTCATACTACTATATTGGTCTCATTGCATATTCTATAATTTAGTACTAGCAATTATACTGTGCTACAACATGAATATAACACTATCTCATAGCATAAACTAATCATGCATACAAACAACCTAGCTATCTCATAGCATCAAGATAATAGCATGTATTATCATTTGGTTAAACTGATTAAGGGTGGCTCTGATACCACTGTTGGGGTTTCCCAGTGCCCTAGGGCGCAGCGGAAGATACGGGATTATAAAATTTTCTTATAAAACCCATTATATGAAACCCTAATAAGCCAAGATCACCTTAATAGTATAACCAAATAATGTAGAAAATATAATCTTGGTATAGAAGAATACCTATCACGCTATATCCAATATGTCTGAAGATGTCCTAAGGTGCCCAAATGTTCACCCTCCGATGTTGATCCACACAGGAATGGGTTCAAGACTCTAGCTCCACCAAAACTTGATTCTAATTGTTCAATCCTTCCAAAGGATTTAATTGGCTGATTTTTCTTCACTTCCTTCTTCCTTTCTACCTCTAAAACATTCACTAGCCTTTTTGTCCTAAAGAAGACCCTCTTGTCTTGGGTTAGGACAAAAGAGAGAGGCTTGTTAGAAAGAAGGGATAAGGGAGAGAGAAGGAGAGGCTTTTTCTTGGATGATCTTTAGAACCCCAAGGCACCTCCTATTTATAAGAGATGGAGGGATGCATCATAAAGGGATGCATCCCATCCACACACCTCATCATGATGAGGCATGTGCCAAGAGATGCATCCCATCATGATGGGGTGCTAAGGAGAAGGGTGTATCAACTTCTTTCTCACATCTCCCTCTTAAATCCTGATGATCCAAGGGCCCAAATGCAGTGAACCAAAGCCAATGGTCCAGATCTAGGTGCCATCTAATGGTCCAGATCAAGACATCATCATCCAGGGTGCCATCCAATGGTCCAGAAGTAAGATGCCATCACCGATGGTCCAGATTCAGGCGCTGAGCAACGGTCCAGATCTTTCATCCAGAGAGCCATCCAGTGGTCCAGATTCAGGCGCTGAGCAACGGTCCAGATCTTTCATCCAGAGAGCCATCCAGTGGTCCAGATTCAGGCGCTAACCAGTGGACCAGATCCTTCATCCAGGAAGCCATCCAATGGTCCAGATGAAGGCGCCAACCAGTGGACCAGATCCTTCATCCAGGAAGCGATCCAATGGTCCAGAAGTGAAGGCCCTATCAAACCCAATCCAATTGGGTTTAACCAACTTAAAGAAAACATTAAACCTAATCAAATCAGGTCTAATTAAAGCCAAATGGGTTTCAACTCTTGACTAACCCATATTAGGTCATGATCTAATCATATTAGATCAACCAAATCTAAGAATCATATTCGAATTTAATTTGAATCAGGAGCTAGGGTTTGCAACACGTGCTAGCATGTTCATCTTGCAAACATGATCTAATCCAATTAGACCCTTGATCAATTCCCTTGTGTGTGACCCATTGGGTTCCTTATCTTAGCCAGCAGTAGGTGCAGGTGCAAGTTGACCTAACCTGATTAGAATACCTCTAATCCAATTTAGGTTCAATTTAGTGCTAAACCTGACTTAGCAATCAGAACCTTTCTGATGCTTTGATCTAATCAAACTCTTTGATCCGATCAACCCACAAGACATGATTGACGTCTAGCAACGTATCATGTCTACCCGGAAGATGAGGAATGTATTGGACAAATCCAAACATACCCTTCAGTGGCAAGTTACTGTGCAATTCAATCCCTCAGTCATACTACATCCTGAATAAGTGCTCGAGTATGGATCAATATCAAACTCAATCACTTATTCATGTCTCTCTCAATCTTTTATATGATAATTCAAACAATGAAACATTAGAAACTCTTTCTAATATTCATTTTGCTTTGATCAAAGGCTTCTTGAATCATCATAAGATTAGAGTAAGTAGGATGTTACCTTCTCTTACTAGAAGTGACTGATTCCTTGTTGACCTACTCACAACCTTCGTACAAAATCCACCATATCCAGAATACCCCGTACACAACGCAATGTCGTGAATGAGGGTAAACCAAAACATAGCTTCAAGTGCACAAGGTACCATGGTGATCTCAGGTCTAAGGATCACTTGCACAACTCCCACTATGAGAACCATCTTTTGATAATTAAGTAAGAATCCATAAGATGTTCTCATGGCTGGTCATTTCAGTGAACTCATTCCTCTAATGAGCACCCACATCTTTGTATTAGTGTCTCACACAAGTGATTGTGAGATCAATCACCCTCTACATTGAGCATACATAAGATGTGCCAGTCTTTCCGGTAATATTGATCCCCGACTCAATATACCAATTTGACTGGGAATATTCTAAATTAGGATTTTAGAATTTTAGGTCTCACTGGTATGATCTCATCATAACCTTAAAACCAATGTCCTAATTTATGGGGTTCATCATCCAATAATAAAATAGATAAGCAGCAAATGATGAAACACAATGCCTTTATTGATATATATCGAGTGTCAAAGTACATGATTTGGAGGATTACAAAGAGAAACCCATCAAATGATTGGCTTATAGGGCATCTACTCTTTCAGTCTAGCTACGGGAGCAAAGGTTTCATCAAAATCTATGCCTTCTTCTTGATTATAACCCTTTGCTACTAGTCTAGCCTTATTCCTTATAACAATTCCATTTTCATCTAGTTTATTTTTATATATCCATTTTGTACCTATTATTGGATATTCAGAAGGTCTCTCTACTAGATCCCACACTTTGTTTCTAGTAAATTGGTTTAGTTCTTCTTGCATTGCATTTATCCAATTTACATCATTTTCGGCTTCTTGTATATGTTTGGGCTCAAAGTGTGAAACAAAAGCTAGATGGTTATTCAAATTTCTAAGGGATGCTTTAGTCCTAACGGGTTGAGATGGATCATCTAGAATTAGTTCCTTAGGATGCCCATGAGCATACCTCCAAGCTTTTGTTAACCCATGATCCACAATAGGCTCTTGGCTTGATGATGCTTCTTCAACCAATTTTTGATTATTTTCTTGTAATCCCATCTCATCTATCTTTTCTTCAAGTATTTCAATATCATCATCAAAATTAACTTTCTTACTAGACGAGATGTCACTAGAGTCATCAAAAACAACATGTATAGATTCTTCTATAACTAGGGTCCTTTTATTAAAGACTCTATAGGCTTTACTAGTTGTAGAATAACCTAAGAATATTCCTTCATCAGATTTAGGATCAAATTTCCCTAGATTATCTTTCCCATTATTATGTACAAAACACCTACATCCAAAAACATGAAAATAGTTAACTTTTGGTTTTCTGTTTTTCCACAGTTCATAAGGTGTTTTCTTTATAATGGGTCTTAATAGAACTCTATTTAATATATGGCAAGAAGTATTAATGGCTTCTCCCCAAAAGTACTTAGGAAGGTTACTTTCACATATCATAGTCCTAGCCATTTCTTCTAGTGTTCTATTCTTCCTCTCCACAACTCCATTTTGTTGTGGTGTCCTAGGTGCAGAAAAATTATGGGTTATTCCCTTTTTACTACAAAATTTGTCAAATAATTGATTTTCGAATTCGGTACCATGGTCACTTCTAATGGCTATGACTGAAGACTCTCTAGCATTTGTTACTTCCTTATGGAACTTTTTAAACATAGAAAATGCTTGGTCCTTATGTGCTAGAAACATGACCCATGTGTACCTAGAGTAATCATCTACTATAACTAGACCATATTTATTTCCACCTAGGCTTGTTGTTCTAGTTGGACCAAATAAGTCCATATGTAATAGTTCTAGTGGCCTAGAGGTAGAGACACATTTTATAGATTTAAATGAGTTCCTAGATTGTTTGCCAAATTGACATGCTTCACAAATTTTGTTCTTTTCAAATTTTAATTTTGGCAAACCTATCACGGAATCTCTTTTAACTAATTTAGTTATTGTATCCATGCTTGCATGACCTAACTTACGGTGCCATAACCAACTAGCATCATTATCTTTAGTTTCATTTACAACTAGACATTGGTTATGTTTTGCAAGATCTTCTAGGTCTACAACATATACATTTCCACGTCTAATCCCTTTAAAAACTAAACTATTATCATTAGGATTTGTTATAATACATAGTGATGGTTTAAACATAACATCATATCCTTTATCACATAATTGACTAATGCTTAACAAGTTATGCTTAAGACCATCAACATATCTAACATTATCTATAAAAATAGAAGGGGTGATTTGAACTTTACCAATACCAATGATGTGACCTTGGTTGTTGTCTCCAAACGTCACAGCACCTCCCTTCTTAGCTTCAAGGGTGAAAAATTGGTCTTTATCACCCGTCATGTGCCTTGAGCAGCCACTATCCAAATACCAGCAGTTTTTGTTGACCTTGGCTGCAAGACACTCCTACACAAACAAATCATGTCATCTTAGGTACCCAAGTTTTTTTGGGTCCTTCATGGTTAGTCAAGTTGGTTCCTTTTGGAACCCATACCCTTTTAATTTTTCTTTTAGTTTTCCTTTTCCTATAGTCACATGCATTTGCCTTATGTCCTATATTTCCACAACAAAAATAGGTTATTTTCTTAGTTTTATTTTCTCCAGCTTTGACAAAGAAGTTACTAAGAAATTTTTGTTTATTTTTTGGTTTATACCCTAAACCCGCTTTATTAAATACGGCTCGTTGATTGTTAAGTATCATGTTTAACTTTTCAGAACTATACGTAAATTTTTCAACTAAAGGTTTGTATTTTCCAAGTTCTTTAGTTAGTGTTTGATTTTCTGTTTTTAGATCATTAAGTTCTTTAGTAAGATCCTTATCTAAGGTTTGTTTATATTTTTTAAGTTCTGAAAATTCCTTAGTTAATTTTTCATTATCTTTAGTTAAGGTGTTAGCCTTTTGAGTTAACAGTTGGTTGCTTGTTTTAAGTTCTATATTTTCTTTAATAAGAGCATCTTTATCCTTAACTAATGAATCATGCTTATGAATATAAGTTTGGTTAGTTACTTTTAGTTTTCTGTTTTTAACATTTATATCCTTATATTCAATCATTAATTCATTAAACGCATCATAAAGTTCATCAAATGTAAAATCAAAATGCGTATCGGAAGTTACCTCATTTTCGTTGGCCATAAAACAAAAATTGGCCTTCTCTTCTTGTTCATCATCTGACGAGGAGGATGATGAGTCGGAGTCGGATAATGTAGTGACAAGAGCCTTCTTCTTCTTGTACTTACTCCCCTTTTTCAGTAAGGGGCACTCTGCTCTTATGTGGCCCGGCTTCTTGCACTCGTAACACCCAATCCCCTCATTTTCCCTTTCCTTACCTTTGTCCCTGCGGTAGGAATTTGAGGGACCTCTCCTTTGATGATACGCCTTCTTGTGGTTGATAAATTTCTTGAACTTGCGCACAAGAAGTGCCTCACCACCATCTTCCTCATTCTCTTCTTCGTCACTGCTGCTACTACAAGACAAGTCCTTGTTAGATGAAGTAGACTTAAGAGCTATTACCTTTTTCTTGTGGGAGGACTCCTCTTCGCTGTGTTGCTTCATGGTTAGCTCGTGAGTCATTAGAGATCCAAGGAGCTCTTCAAGTGGAAGCTGGTTCAAATCTTTTGCTTATTGGATTGCCGTCACCTTGGCTTCCCATGACCTTGGTAGACAGCGAAGTATTTTCCTGACAAGATCACTGTTAGTATAGCTCTTGCCAAGGCTTTTTAGGCCATTGACAATGTCAGTAAACCTAGTGAACATGCTAGTGATTGTCTCATTAGAATCCATTTTAAATAGTTCATACTTATGAACCAATATATTAATCTTGGATTCTTTAACTTGATTTGTGCCCTCATGGGTCACTTCAAGCCTATCCCAGATCTCTTTTGCAGAGCTGCAAGTAGAGACCCTATTGAATTCATTTCGGTCCAAGGCACAATAAAACACATTCATAGCTTTAGAGTTCAATTGTGCCTTCCTCATGTCATGTTCATCCCAATCCATTTCTAGTTTGGGTACCTTAACACCCTCTACATATGTGGATGGGATGTATGGACCATTTACTACAATGGTCCACATCTCATAATCTTGGGCTTGGATGAATATTCTCATCCTAGCCTTCCAGTATGAGTAATCGGATCCATTGAAGAAAGGGGGTCTTTGGGTGGACTGACCCTCAATGTGGGAAGATCCAAATGGGGTTGTCATTTTGATCTTTTAACTCTTGAGTGGAAGAGTTTTTGGCTCTGATACCACTTGTTGCCCAGATAGACAACCCAAGAGGGGGGGGTGAATTGGGTTTTTAAATTAATTTGACTAATTAAAACTTTGTGGATGATTAATTAAAAACTATAGCAATTTATTTAATTAAAGCTAGTGCTGTGAGTAATGTGCGGGGAAGAAGATGAGAGACAATGCACTACAAACACAAAGTTTTATAGTGGTTCGGAGCTAACCCTTGCTCCTACGTCCACTCCCCAAGTCTCACTTGGGAATTTCACTATAACCCCCTTGGATTACAGTCGGTTGTTTTGCAAGCTCACAACCAAACTTGTTGTTTTACGAGCTCACAACGAACTCGGTCGGTTTTCCCAGGCTCACCGACTAGAACCAACCCCGATTGTTTTCCCGGGCTCACAATCAAACCCTTACACACGTTGGTTTTAACTTAGCTCACCAACCAACCTTAATCCCCTTGATTCAATCCCCCGATTGAATCAAGTAAATACAAGAGATAGAAGAAAAACAGAAAATAGCTTCTCAAAAAGCAGATATAGAACGATATAAGCAAAGAGGAGTTTAGAAGCCCTCAAACGCTTTTAAGCTGAAGTAGAGGAATGGCTTCTGGAACTCCGGTCTCCTCTTGAAAGAGTGGTCGACTTGAATGCAGGAGGAGAAAGCTTTTAATGCTGGGAAGATGTTGTTGGAGCAGTAAATGCAGATCTTCCCTTTTTCTCGTTGAAGAGCACTTGGAGAGCTTGAAAGCTTGAATGCTTGGAGTGGAAAGTGTGTTCTCTCCCTTGCTACAGTCTTCTGTGGCTATTTAAGCCAACCCCCATGGAAACTAGCCGTTACACTGCTTTTTCTGCCCGTTCTGCACACTCTGCGCAGCCTGACAATGTGACCGTTGGTGGGTTGGAGTCGACTCGCGCGATCAGGAGTCGACTCGGCTGTAGCGGGAGTCGACTCAAGCTTTTCCGGAGTCGACTCGGCAACTTTTCCAAATTTGAATTAAAGTTGCCGTCTTGACTGGGAGTCGACTCGTCTTGACCTGGAGTCGACTCGCCAACTTCTGGAGCTGACCTGGCAACTTTGGAGTCGGCTCATCCACTGAAGTCCGTGGATTCAAATTTGAACTTTGTCCACTCGAGTCGACTCGACTGTCCTGGGAGTCGACTCGAATCTCAGAGCCCGAACTCCCGTTCTCTGTCTTTTGGCTCATCCAGTCTTGGAGTCGACTCGAACTTCCTTGGAGTCGACTCGGCTCTCAGTTTTCGAAAGTTGGTCTTCTGCCTTTTGACGTGAAGCTTGTCTCGGAGTCGACTCGAGCTATCTGTGAGTCGACTCGAATCTCAGAGGCAGTAACATGGTCTTCTGTCTGTTGATGGTCGCTCAGTCTCGGAGTCGACTCGCGTACTGCGGGAGTCGACTCGAATCTCAGAGTCCATAAAATGCTCTCTGACTTTTTCTTTGTGTACCACTGAGAGTCGACTCTTGATTTCTCTGGAGTCGACCTGCCAACCATCGGAGTCGACTCGCGCTCCACTGGAGTCGACTCGAATCTCAGACCCGAAAACTGCTCTCTGACTTTTCTGTGTGTTCCTCTTGGAGTCGACTCTTACTACCCTGGAGTCGACTCGTTGAACATTGGAGTCGACTCGCGCACTTCGGGAGTCGACTCGTTGACAGTTTCTGAGTTGAAGCTTTCTGTCCTTCTGTCTGTTCTCAGTCGGAGTCGACTCGTACTGATCAGGAGTCGACTCGAGCTCGTGCCAGTGAACTTGATACGCTTGGAGTCGACTCGTGATACTCGGGAGTCGACTCGAGTCTCAGACATTGGTTCATGCAGACTTCTTAACTTATCCAAAATACTATGAACCAAACTAGAGACACTTGGACAGGATTTTCACTGAAACACTCAATTGAATTCATTAGTAATCACAAGATATACTCAAATGCTTTGAGCTCATCAAAATCAAACGGGGTTTTAATCAATCACTCCACATGGACTTAGTCGAAATGGGGAGGACATGCTGCTGCTGGATGTGGCTGCACCTAGCCGGCTAATGCTCCTTCTAGTGTGCAACTGGGACTGACCTCATGTGGTTGACTAGTCACCTACTATGATGCATCTTTTTGAACCCAATGTGCATTTTAACTTTGATTTCCGATCACCTGCACCCCACAAAAATATAATATTAATACAGCACTTCTATCATTATTTGTTAGCAATAATACTAATTTAAGTGATGTGTAGATCGCACTTTTGTGCTCTCATCATTCGGCATGGAAACCTCTAAAAGGCGAATTATTACCCCTTAGGCATGGGATAAATCTCTCCAAGAAGATGTGCCCCAACACATCTGTAGAGATTCAGCGGATGAGTAAGATCCCTTATGCTTCAGCTATAGGGAGCCTCATATATACCATGCTACGTACACAACTTGATATAGCACATGCTGTGAGTGTCATGAGCATATATCAGTCAAATCCAGGCCACAAGCACTGGATATCTGTGAAGAACAGTCTTAAGTACTTGAGAAGAACTGAGGACATGTTCTTGAGAAGGATACACACATATTGATGATAGAAAGTCTACATCAGAATATGTGCAATGGTGGTTCGGTAATTTAGAAGAGTTCTAAACAACCGATCATTACAGATTCTACTTTGGAAACTAAATATATCGCTGCCTCTAAGGGTGCAGTGGAAAGCTTTTAGATCAAGAATTTTATTGCAGAATTAGGTGTAATGTCATCAGATTCCATAATACTATACTGCGATAACAATGGCACCATAGCACTTGCTAAGGAGCCAAGGTCTCACCAGAAGTCTAAGCACATAGAGCGGCGGTTTAACCTGATACGCGACTATCTCGAAAAAAAATAAATAAAGGTACAGAGAGCAGACCCCACAGAAAATGTGGTGGACCCATTCACTAAGCAGCTAAGTCAGCAGAAAATTGAAGCACATCTTGAGAAGATGGGGCTTAGATTTATGGCTGATTGGCTTTAGTGCAAGTGGAAGATTGTTAGAAGTATGCCCTAGAAGCCAATTTGGCTGACGCATTATTTTGTTATGGGACATAAATTTATACTTGACCAAATAATAAATTTATTAGGATGGGCATTCTTTTCATTCATGTTCTTATGTGTCCATGAATCGTCCAAGGAATTAATAAGATGATGACACGTATTCTCAAAAGTTGAGAATTTGAGGCATGTGTCATTGGTGATTAATTCCTAAATTGCTCCTGATCGATGGATCCATCACGAGGGACGGTGATCGATCCGCTGAGATTAGTGCACAGATCACTTAGTCAGATGGATGAGTCTTGAGTCCACAATGTGGGGACACTAGAGTGATTGTGCAAGTGCTTGTTAGAGAACAAGGGTACTGAGCGTGACCAAAGCAAGTAGTCACTTGGATGTCTATCCACTCGTCAATGACTTACTTAATGCTGCAGTTGTATGACTGGTCCTTTGACCTGCGATGCCTCGGCTATTCATAATGGGGTTGCTGTAGTTTGACGAGCACATAAACATGGGCCCTATCCATTTGGGTCCTTGTGGTGCAGATTGACTGCAGTAGGTTCATTGTAGGAGTAGAGGTGCATCTAGATGGAATCTATCGATCTTGATAGATTAGGAGAGATCCTATGTGATTTATGAGACTAAGTTCGTAAATCCTTGGCCAAGGTAGTTTTTGGAAAAAGAGTTTTCCAATCTCGAACTGGAGTCGAATAAATTTTACATATGATAGATGGGGTTTGACGAGTTATGCATGACCTTCATCTTGTCGGGATTCACGATAGAGGGACTGTATCATACGCTAACTGCACCTAGAGGTTCATCTATTCCATTCTGCTGGGTTACAACTACATGCTGCTAGGTATCACTGGTGGATTGTGAGACTCAGAGGCATTCACTTGATGATCAGTGAACCCGAATGAGAAGAGTTGGAATTGTTCCAACCCATTGAAAAGAGTTTCAATGATGTTGTGATAGAGATCACAATATATCTGACTACCAGACAGAATAGAACCTATGGGATCACACACAATAGAGGATCTGATCGATCTAATGGTTGGATTGTGATTTGGAATCACAATAGTTTGTAATTGTCATTTTGATTGATAATTGGTTTAACCCACTAAGAGTTAGTGAGTTGAAGAAGGAATTAATTGCAATTGGATTGCAATTTGATTGAATCAATTGGACTTAATTAATTGGACTCGATCTTATTTGATAAGGTTCAAGAGTCCTACTTGAAGTAGGACTACTAGAGTTCTAATTAGATTAGGACTTCAAATTATTAGAGTCCTACTTGGAGTAGGATTCCTAAAAGTCCTAATTGGATTAGGACTAAAATTATATGAGTCCTAATTGGATTAGGATTCCTAGAGTCCTAATTAATTTTGGTCCAATAGATAAAGATGACTCCTAATTAGATTAGGATTCATGTGAATCAAATAGGGAGACTAATTGGGTCCTACTTAGATTAGGATTCAATGAACCAAGGACCACCTAAATCCTAATTTGATTAGGATTAGAAGGAGGGGCTCTTCCCCCTCCCTTCCTCGGATGCTCCCGGGATCCGCATCCCGGATGGCCGGGATGCGCGACCCGGATGGACGGGACTCGCGTCCCGGATGCCCGGGTCACGAGACCCATTTTGGCCAAACTTTGGTGCGGCTCCTCCTAACTTCTAGGAGGAGTCCATGCCTAGGGCTTCAAAGAAAAAGAATAAAAAGGGGGGCAGCCCCCCTTGGGATTATTCTTGGTGGTTCTTTTTAGGCGAGCGGCCTCCATCTCTCCCTTCTTCTTCTTCCATCCGCAAGGCACAAAGAGGGGCAGCAAGCATGGAGTCTTCTTCCTCCTCTTGGTCAACTACATGGAGGAAAATAAAGAGAGGAAGGTGTTCCTCTCTTCCCTCCTTCTTCATCCATGGTAAAGAAAAGAAAAGAAAGCGTTTCTTCCTTCTCCTTCTTTTTCCTCTTGGAAGCAATCAAGAGTTGATTGCTTGGAGGATTTCCAACCATCAAAGAGGGATCTCTGCAAGGGAGCTAGCACCCCGGTGAGATCATAACCTTGATTGATCCAGATCTTCGTGTGGATACCCGTAGAGGCCGGACGCTTGTGTGGCTTCAAACGAACCCAATTTCTACGGTCATCAGATAGCGGTGAAGATCTACCCGCTCAAAGATAAAGATTTAATCTTTACAATTATTTTTGTAGATCTGAAAATTAATCAAGTAATTAATTTTAATCCTTTCCTTCAGATTTCATGATCTTCTGAGTTAGAGAACTCCAAATTTTTTTGAAATCTACATTCCTCGGAACGTTCATGAGATGAACGACCCCGCGCGCGTCTTTCCGCTGCGATCGTCGCAACGCGTGCGTAGGTAACCCGACAGACAGTTCATCTGTTCGAGGCAAGTGATTTTTAAGTGGGACCTTTGCAACGCATCGTGACCCCCCCACTTACCTGGGAGCTTACCTGGTCAACTCAGTTCATTAGACCGGATTGGAGGCTTAGGTGCCCTCTTCAAACTAGTTAGGAGCTGTCTAGTGATTTTAGGGCAAATACAAGGATTTGATGTGTTTTTATTTTAGTGCATGCTTGACTGTACTTGACTGATCAGAAGAGTTTTAGTGTATGCTAGGGTGTCGTTCCAGATCTCCTGAATTAGTACCTTTTGATTCTGAAATAGAGCGTTCTATCAGGGCCCTTCGAGCCGAAATCCGTACCTATAGAACCATAGGATCTTCCCCACCTGTCGAGATGGCTGAAGAACAACCCCAACTGTTAAAGGAGTATTTTACTCCTTCCATTTATACCTCTCCATCTTGTATTCGGCTATCTGATACCACTGCTGCTGTATAGTTTGAAATTAAGTCTAGTGTCATCCAAATGCTTCCCTCTTTTTATGGACTTAACAATGAAGACCCATACAAACATTTGGATGAGTTCCTTGAGATCTGCACTACTGTCAAAATCCAGAACTTCACTGATGATGCTCTAAAACTTAGGCTGTTTCCTTTCTCCCTTAAGGATAGAGCTAAGCAGTGGCTCCATTCATTAGAAGCTAATTCCATTCTTTCATGGGCTCAAATGAAACATGAATTTCTGAAAAAATATTTTTCCATAGGAAGAATGAACCAATTTAGGCGTGCTATCACGAGCTTCTCCCAATCTGACAAGGAAGAATTTCATGAAACTTGGGAGAAATTTAGAGATTTACTCCGAAAATGCCCGCATCATCAAATACCCAAATGGCAATTAATGCAATGTTTCTATGACGGGTTGTCCGAACGAAATCGTCAAATGGTTGATGCTTCCTGTGGGGGTACTTTCATGCTTAAAAGTAAACATGAGGCATGGCAATTGTTTGAAAATCTTAATGAAAATTCCTTCCACCATGCCTCCTCTGCTCGTCAAGCACCCTCGAGTTCTCAAAGAAAAGGGACCATATATGAGTTAGCCAGTCTATAGGTCTATCGGACAAAGTAGATGCACTATCCCACAAGTTGGACCAGCTAATGTCTAGAGAACAGTTTCCAAACTTTCCCCAAGCACAAGTTTGTGGTCTTTGTTCTAGCCCGTCTCACCCTATTCATGAATGTCCTTCGGCAGCTCAATTCTCTGAATTTGTGCAAGAACAAGTAAATGCTGCCCAAACACAATTCCGACCGGGTAATGATCCATATTCTACCACTTACAATCCGGGATGGCGGAATCATCCAAACTTTTCTTGGAAACAGTAAGCTTCGAATACTGCCCAACCCTACTCCCAAAACTTTCAAAATCCTCAAAATTTTCAAACCCCACAAAATATTCATCCCTACCGTCCCTCGACTCAATTTCAACACAATTCTCCTCCACCCCAAAGAAACACAGCCTTTGAGGAGAAAGTGTTGACCGCCCTTCAAGGTTTGGAAACTATTACACAATTGGTGCACTCTCACACGCAATCCATCGTCAAGCTAGAATTCCAAATGGGGCAACTAGCTAATGCACTGAACAAGCGAGAGGAAGGAAAGCTTCCAAGCCAACCAATGAGTAATCCTAGGGGACAATACATGGCTCAAGAAAATCAATTAAATAGAATTCATCATGAACAAGCCAATGCTTTGACTACCCTAAGGAGTGGACGTGTAGTAGATAATAAGATCGGGGAGGAAAACAATAACGAAGGTAAAGAAGAGGAGCGAAATGTATCACATGAAAATCCAAAACCTTCTTCTTCTTCAGCTAGTCCACCTTCTGCCAAAACTCACATTCCAAAAGTCTCATTTCCTGAAGCACTTAATTCACCCTCTCCCTTTGGCAAAAAGGGAACTTCACTAGAGGAGATGATGGAGGTTTTCAAACAAGTCAAAATCAACCTCCCGCTTCTTGATGCTATTAGACAAGTTCCCTCCTATGCCAAATTTCTCAAAGACCTTTGTACTCAAAAGCAAAAATCTAGGACACATGTGCCTGAAAAGGTCTTCCTAACTGAGCAAGTGAGTTCTATTCTCCAACACAACACCCCTCTAAAATTTAAAGATCCTGGTGCTCCCACCTGAAGGGTTCTAGCATGTCTTAATGGGCAGCGGAAGCTAGGGATTTTAAAAATTTCTTAATAAAGTCCCTATGTGTTGGACATACTCGGCCGCTGTGCGGGCCATACCCGCGGGGTCCCTGAGCAGCACAGGGAGGGTCACTGTCAGCATGTCCTGCCGCCTGCCAACGGCGATGGCCTGGTTAGTAGGTGGGTCATACCGAGGGTCCCTGAACCCATGGCGAGGCCAGGTCGGAGTCCGGGGTTGGGCGAGGCCTTGGTCAGAGTCGACTCGTGACGCTGCCTTTGGTGGGGTTTAAGGAAATAGAGTTGCGCCTTCTCTAACACCGGTCGGTTTTGGTGTAATGGTAGCGCTTGATCCTGACACTATGCATGAAACCCTTTTAAGCCTAGATCACCTTAATGATTATAATCAAATGATATAATACAAATGCAGAATTAGTAGAATACCTCAAACTTTAATCCAAAGTGTACAATCTTCACGAGACGTCCAAGTGTCCGCCCTCCAATGGTGATCCACACGAAAACTTTTAAAAAAATTTTTTTAGCAATAACTTGAATGTAAACTAAATACAATCCTTATGCGTCAGTCAATCTCCGAATGCCCGTTGAATAAGCTCTGTTGATTACTCCGTGAGGAGTCCCAATAGAGGTATGATAACCTCGGAAAATTGCGCCTTATCAATTACTAGCAAAAATAATATAGATTTTTTTTCTTTTTTTTTTATTTTATTTTTTTAAATTTAAATTTCAAATTTCGAATTTCAGAATTCAAATTTTGAATTTAAGTTTTTGAATTTTTTTTGAATTTTGAGAAAAAAAATTTCAATTTTTTTTTTCAATTTTTTTTTTCGAATTTCAAGTTTCAGAATTTAATAACTACGAAATTATTGACTAGAAATTATCAAAATAAGAAAAATTAATAAAAATAAAAATAAAAACTTACTACCGGAGTGCGTTCACTCCGGGCATCCAAAATTTGATTTGATCTTCGTGATCGTTCTTGCTTCTCGATTTGCCTCCCCAGCAACGGCGCCAAAATTCTGTTCGTCCTTTCCTGTCCACCTAAAAATATGCTAGACAGATCGTTGTTAGAACCGACGAACAAAAGTTAAATTAAATTTCTACTCTTACCTTTCCTATTCGAAGAATAGTGGTTGTAAGAGGTCGATCCACAGGGAGGCGATTGGAGTTGCATAAAAATTAAAACGTTCACTCGGATTCAAAATCGAGTTTCGAATAACTAAAGAAAAACATTATTATGAGGATGTTGATGGATTCTCTAGTCTACCGGAGAATTTTTTTTATTTAAAAAATAATAAAAAGACAAGTATTTAGAAATCAAAGAGCATTTATAAATTCATGAAATGTTTAACTATTCAAAGAAAAATTTTGGCATGAATTGAAATGGATGAAGACAAGTGCTAAGAAGATCAAAAGCCTAGAACATAAATTGCATCAAAGAAAATTTAATGTATTGCATCAAAGAAGAATTAAAAGATTGCATTAAAAAAAAATAGAAATTAACTTGAACCTAAAACAAGGATTGCATAAAAAAAAGAAATGATAGATTTAGAAAACTAAATTGATTACAATGGTAGAAATGAATATTAGTAGCTTGATGCTACCTTTCTTCTGCAATTAAAATAAAGGAAAGAAATAACAAAAATAAAAAAAAAGAAAACATCTCCCTTTCTCTCCCACGGGGGAACAACCAAATAATATTTTTTTTTTCTTTCTTTCTTCTCCAAAAGAAACAGAGCTCCCCTGTTCTTGGACAAAAACCAGCCGAGCTCCCTTCTTCTTCCTTTGGACCAGCCGGCTCCCACCACTCCGAGCTCTCCTTCTCCCTTTCCGATGGCTCCCTTATATAGACCCCCAGCAAGCACGTGGATGGCTGGATTATTGGAGGAAGGAGAGGGTGGATGCGGTGGAGGCTGGGATCACGGAATCGCTGGGGCTTCCTTCACGGATGGAAGATCTGGGAAGGGACGCGATGCTTGGGATGGATCGCGGTTTGCGGCTGGATCGGCTCCGGTAATCTGCTGCTGTGGCCGGAAGAAGAGGAGATGGGAGGAGGCGATGATCCGTGGAAGAGATCCGGTGCGGATGCGAGATGTCCGGACATAGAGGCTGCAACGGATGGAGATCATGGGTTGCTAGGATCACTGGAGAGGGTGCTGCAATCGGGCGCGGGAGGCTGGGGATGCTTCACGGGCGGATGGAGTGGGCGGACGTGGATCACGGGATGGCTTGGAGTCCGGAAGAGGGGCTGGACGCGGAAGAAAGGGGAAGCGGATGAGGATGCTGGGAAGACGCCGCGGGATCGACGGGATGAGCTGCTGAAGATCATGGTGCAGATGCGCGCGTGAAGAATGGGATTTGAGAGGAGCTTGGATCACGCTGCAGTCGGACGGGGGCGGATGCTTCACGGGCGTGGGAGGTTGAGCCGATCACGAGATCCTTGGAGCTGAAAAGATGGACGGCTGCGATGGTGTCGTGATCCGTGGGATGCTAGGAGGACTCGTTGAAGATGCGGACGGAGTGGATTTATTTGGGATGTTGATGATTAGCTGGACGGATGGCTGAGAAGGAAATGATCGCGGGGCCTTGATGTGGGACTGATTTGGAAGGTGATCTGATGGACGGCGTGGGATTTCATGCTTGCATGGCAGCTGGAAAATTTGTTGAGCTCGGGCTGTCGAGCATTGGGCTCAAACCCAATGTTATTGGGTCTCTTAGATTCCTTGCATTCAAACACAAATACAATGTTAATTCATTAATTTTATCTTTAAAAATTAACTATAATACTAATTAAGGTGGTACGATGATTGCACTTTTGTGCTCTCATCAGCAATGGCGCCAAAAATTGATCGGTTCTTTCAATTTCAAAAATAAACCACGCAATAGCACGTATCCTGTAAGATAGTGATTACGGGTGTCGGTCCACAGGGATTGGAGACAAGTTATTTTTTTTAACTAAATAATTACTTCAAAGGGCATAAGCTGTTGGGTTTCCCAGTGCCCTAGGGCACAGCGGAAGATACGGAATTATAAAATTTTCTTATAAAACCCATTATATGAAACCCTAATAAGCCAAGATCACCTTAATAGTATAACCAAATAATGTAGAAAATATAATCTTGGTATAGAAGAATACCTATCACGCTATATCCAATATATCTGAAGATATCCTAAGGTGCCCAAATGTTCATCCTCCGATGTTGATCCACACAGGAATGGGTTCAAGACTCTAGCTCCACCAAAACTTGATTCTAATTGTTCAATCCTTCCAAAGGATTTAATTGGCTGATTTTCCTTCACTTCCTTCTTCCTTTCTACCTCTAAAACATTCACTAGCCTTTTTGTCCTAAAGAAGACCCTCTTGTCCTAGGTTAGGACAAAAAAGAGAGGCTTGTAAGAAAGAAGGGATAAGGGAGGGAGAAGGAGAGACTTTTTCTTTGATGATCTTTAGAACCCCAAGGCACCTCCTTATTTATAAGAGATGGAGGGATGCATCATAAAGGGATGCATCCCATCCACACACCTCATCATGATGAGGCATGTGCCAAGAGAGGCATCCCATCATGATGGGGTGCTAAGGAGAAGGGTGTATCAACTTCTTTCTCATGTCTCCCTCTTAAATTCTGATGATCCAAGGGCCCAAATGCAGTGAACCAAAGCCAATGGTCCAGATCTAGGCGCCATCTAATGGTCCAGATCAAGGCATCATCATCCAGGGTGCCATCCAATGGTCCAGATGAAGGCGCCAACCAGTGGACCAGATCCTTCATCCAGGAAGCCATCCAATGGTCCAGATGAAAGCGCCAACCAGTGGACCAGATCCTTCATCCAGGGAGCGATCCAATGGTCCAGAAGTGAAGGCCCTATCAAACCCAATCCAATTGGGTTTAACCAACTTAAAGAAAACATTAAACCTAATCAAATCAGGTCTAATTAAAGCCAAATGGGTTCCAACTCTTGGCTAACCCATATTAGGTCATGATCTTATCATATTAGATCAACCTAACCTAAGAATCAGATTCGAATTTAATTTGAATCAGGAGCTAGGGTTTGCAACACGTGCTAGCATGTTCATCTTGCAAACATGATCTAATCCAATTAGACCCTTGATCAATTTCCTTGTATGTGACCCATTGGGTTCCTTATCTTAGCCAGCAGTAGGTGCAGGTGCAAGTTGACCTAACCTGATTAGAATACCTCTAATCCAATTTAGGTTCAATTTAGTACTAAACCTGACTTAGCAATCAAAACCTTTCTGATGCTTTGATCTAATCAAACTCTTTGATCCGATCAACCCACAAGACAAGATTGACGTCTAGCAACGTATCATGTCTACCTGGAAGATGAGGAATGTATTGGACAAATCCAAACATACCCTTTAGTGGCAAGTTACCGTGCAATTCAATCCCTCAGTCATACTACATCCTGAATAAGTGCATGAGTATGGATCAATATCAAACTCAATCACTTATTCATGTCTCTCTCAATCTTTTATATGATAATTCAAACAATGAAACATTAGAAACTCTTTCTAATATTCATTTTGCTTTGATCAAAGGCTTCTTGAATCATCATAAGATTAGAGTAAGTAGGATGTTACCTTCTCTTATTAGAAGTGACTGATTCCTTGTTGACCTACTCACAACCTTCATACAAAATCCACCATATCCAGAATACCCCGTACACAACGCAATGTCGTGAATGAGGGTAAACCAAAACATAGCTTCAAGTGCATAAGGTACCATGGTGATCTCAGGTCTAATGATCACTTGCACAACTCCCACTATGAGAACCATCTTTTAATAATTAAGTAAGAATCCATAAGAGGCTGGTCATTTCAGTGAACTCATTCCTCTAATGAGCACCCACATCTTTGTATTAGTGTCTCATACAAGTGATTGTGAGATCAATCACCCTCTACATCGAGCATACATAAGATGTACCAGTCTTTCCGGTAATATTGATCCCCGACTCAATATACCAATTTGACTGAAAATATTCTAAATTAGGATTTTAGGATTTTAGGTCTCACTGGTATGATCTCATCATAATCCTAAAACCAATTTCCTAATTTATGGGGTTCATCATCCAATAATAAAACATATAAGCAGCAAATGATGAAACACAATGCCTTTATTGATATATATCGAGTGTCAAAGTACATGATTTGGAGGATTACAAAGAAAAACCCATCAAATGATTGGCTTATAGGGCATCTACTCTTTCAATCTCCCACTTGCACTAAAGCCAATCGCCCTTATATTTTAACCCCATACAATCGAGGTGATGATTGAATTGCTGCTGTGGTAGAGCTTTAGTAAATGGGTCTGCTATATTGTTCTTTGTGTCTACTCGTTCAATCTTGACGTCTTGTCTTTCGATTATCTTTCGAACAAGGTGAAAGCGTCTCAAAATGTGCTTGGATCTATGATGAGACCTTGGTTCCTTAGCCTGTACAACAGCTCCAGTGTTATCGCAATAAACTGGGACTGGTCCGGCAATCTCAGGAACTACACCCAGCTCTGTGATGAACTTCTTCATCTAGACTGCTTCCTTAGCAGCTTCACTAATAGCTATGTATTCTGCCTCAGTAGTTGAGTTAGCTACAGTTTGCTGTTTGGAACTCTTCCAACTCACAGCTCCACCATTCAAAGTGAAGATATATCCAGAGATTGACTTGCTATCATCTGGATCAGATTGAAAGCTAGAATCTGAATAGCCTTCTAGTTTCAATTCTGATCCTCCATAAATCAGAAAAACATCTCTAGTCCTTCTCAAGTATTTGAGAATGCTTTTCACAATTTTCCAATGATCCTCCCCGGGATCTGCCTGAAATCTACTTACCATACCCAAGGCATAAGCTACATCAGGCCTGGTACATAACATAGCATACATGATCGACCCTATTGCCGAAGCATAGGGAATAGAACTCATTCTATTCCTCTCTTCAGATGTCTTAGGAGACATCTTCCTAGAGAGTTGTATGCAATGTCCTATGGGTAAGAAACCTTTCTTACTTCCATCCATGTTGAACCTCTTCAGCACATTATCTATGTACCTAGACTGGGACAAACCTAGCATCCTTTTAGATCTATCTCTATAGATCCTTATACCAAGTATATAGGATGCTTCACCCAAGTCTTTCATGGAAAATTTTTTTGATAGCCAAGTCTTGACCGATTGCATCATTGGAACATCATTTCCAATGACCAATATATCGTCCACATATAATATCAAGAAGACAATAGCACTCACACTAGTCTTCTTGTACACACAAGGTTCATCTATATTTTTAATGAAGCCAAACTCTTTGACTATCATGTCAAAATGGATGTTCCAACTCCTAGATGCCTGCTTTAATCCATAAATGGATTTCTTAAGCCTACATACTTGATTTGCTCTCCCTCTTGAGACAAATCTCTCTGGTTGTGTCATATAAACCTCTTCCTCAAGGTGACCATTAAGGACGGCGGTTTTGACATCCATCTGCCAGATCTCATAATCATAGTATGCAGCTATAGCAAGCATAATCCGAATAGATTTGAGCATAGCTACTGGCGAAAATGTTTCATCATAATCAATACCTTGTTTTTGCCTGAAACCTTTTGCCACTAGCCTGGCCTTGTAGGTTTCTACTTGGCCATCAGCTCCTATCTTCTTCTTGTATACCCATTTGCACCCTATTGGAATCACTCCCTCAGGTGCATCAACCAAAGTCCACACTTGGTTTGTATACATAGAATCTATCTCGGATTTCATGGCGTCCAGCCATCTGTCAGAGTCCCTACTCTTGACAGCTTCCGAATAGGTCAGAGGGTCATCGTTATCAATGATGTGGGCTTCATCATTCTCAATGATAAATCCATACCTCTCAGGTGCATTTCGCACTCTTTCTGACCTTCAGAGAGGAGTAGTGTGTAGTGGTTGTACCTCTTCCATGGGTACATATGGTTGAGGATTATTATGTGTCTCATCTTGTAGGTCTTGAACTTCATCAAGTTCAATTCTTCTATCCTTGCCCTTTTGTAAGAAAAACTCTTTTTCCAAGAAAGTGGCATGCCTAGCAACAAATACCTTTTGTTCGGTAGGATCATAGAAGATATATCCTAAACTGTCTTTAGGATAACCTACAAATGTACACTTGTCCGATCTAGCACTTAGCTTATGTCCAAAATTTCTTTTGACATAAGCATGACAACCCCATATCTTAAGATACTTAATATTAGGTTTCTTTCCTTTCCATATCTCATATGGAGTGCTAGATACAGACTTAGATGGTACTCTATTTAATACTAATGCAGCAGTTTCTAGGGCATGTCTCCAGAAGGAAATTGGAAGATTTGTGAAGCACATCATGGACCGTACCATATTTAATAAGGTACGATTCCTCCTTTCAGCTACACCATTTAATTGTGGCGTATATGGATGTGTCCATTCAGAGAGTATACCCTTTAATTTAAGATAGTCTAAAAATTCATTAGAAATGTATTCTCCTCCTCGATCAGATCGAAGGATTTTAATACACTTTCCAGTTTGTTTTTCGACCATACTTTGATACTCTTTAAATTTATCAAAGGCTTCGGAGTTATGTTTCATTAGATACACAAAACCGAACCTTGATAAGTCATCAGTAAATGTTATGAAGTAAGAGTATCCACCTCTAGCTGGAGTTGACATAGGACCGCACACATCAGTGTGTACGAGTTCTAACAACTCATTTGCCCTTTCTCCATGTCCCGAGAATGGAGACTTGGTCATTTTACCCATATTCACAAGTTCCTAATGATTCAAAATCATAAGGGTCAAAGAATTTATCTTTATACAACTTGTGTAACCTTGTCTCACTAATATGACCTAATCGGTAATGCCAGAGGAGGGTATTATTAATATTCTCTCTTTTCTTTTATTATCTTTGCCAATATGAAACATAACATTATTAAGACATCATACTAAAAAACCATTTTCCATAGTGCCATGACAATAATACTCATTAGATAAAGAAATAGAGCAACCATTGCTCTTTCCATTTATTTCGAATCCTTTCTTAAGCAACAAAGGAATTGAAATTACATTTCTAATGATTTTTGGCATAAATAAATAGTCTTTTAGCTTCAAGAACTTTCCGGAGGGTAGCTCTAGTATGTAGGTGCCAACAGTTTCAGCCTGGATGGATTCTCCTCCAGCGCCATATAGCTCGAAGTCACCTTTCTCCAGACTTCTAATTTTCTGCAGTCCATGCAAAGATTTGTATATGTGAGAACCACAACCGGTATCCAATACCCATGAATTAGAATTAGAAGAACTTAATGTCATATTGGCATGTAATAAAAACATACCTTTTGATGCAACACTTGCATCAGGCTTCACACTTGCAAGAAAGTTCTTGCAGTTCCTTTTCCAATGCCCCGTCTTGCCGCAGTGGAAACAGGTACCGGGTCCAGAGATTTTCTTTTTCTTCTTCTTTTTGATGCGACTCTTAGGATTTAATTTTTTCTTTGAACCCTTGTTGCCCGATTTCTTCTTTGAGCTCTCACCAACAAGAAGGATCGGACCCTTGTCCTTCCTGATGTGAGACTCTGCTGTTTTCAGCATATTTAGAAGCTCAGGCAGGGAGGAATTTAGTTTGTTCATGTGATAATTCACAACAAACTGCGAGAATGAGTCGGGTAGTGATTGCAAGATCAAATCCTGACTGAGCTCACTGTCCATAGCAAAGCCAAGTTGACTCAATCGAGTGATCAAGTCTATAACCTTTAAACAGTGGTCTTGCACAGACGATCCCTCGATCATTCTAGCATGGAACAACTGCTTAGATATCTCATATCTAGCAGTTCTGCTCTGCTCACCATATAACTCCTTCAAGTTAAGGAGTATGGAGTGAGTATCCATGCTATCATGCTGCCTCTGCAATTCATTATTCATAGAAGCAAGCATGATATATTTGACAGTCAAACTGTCATTTTTCCACATACGATATGTGGCCAATTCCTCCTCAGTTGCATCTTCCCCTGCTGACCCTAGGTCAGGGTTTTCAAGAATGTAGGAAAGTTTTTTTTGTGTGAGAACAATCTTTAAATTTCTCAACCAGTCCACATAGTTGGGACCAGTCAATTTGTTTGTATCTAAGATACCTCTAAGTGAGAGTGAAGATGCCATTTTTGCAGAATTAATCTATAATTACAAAGAACACTAATATAAGCAGACCAATCATGATGACATGTATTCAATCAGACAAGGACTTTTATCTAATTGTTACTCCCACTATTTTTATCGAATATCATAACCCTCAAGTATGATGAACGAGAAAATACTAATTTTCATAGTGGGGTTGAGATCCAAATTTCTTATAAAAGATCTTGTGGGAATCACAACAAGCACTTTTAAGTTCAAAGGTAGGAAACTCTTTCCAATTGCATCCCATGCAATTTCCAACTTTATTCTGTCCTCTAGCACACATATAGTCTTGTGAGAATCATAACAAACTATTGTGTCTAGTTAAGTCAAACCCTTCATTTTTATACAGTCATATTTGAATAATGCTGCCCTTGTGGGAATCACAACAAGTCAACATATTAAAATATGCCATATGCATCATATGCACCAAGATATTACAATATCAATCCCTAATACTAGCCTTGTGGGAATCACAACAAGCTAGCGTAGATATTGACATAATAATATCTAAGCATGAAGGAAGGACCTTTATAGTGTTATATCAGCAATTAGCTTTTTCCATGGAGGTCAATCAAATAGTTGGCCAGATAAGCAGATGGGAGGCTCTCCTTACTTAGTAAGGTTCTAATTAAATAACCACCTGTAGCCTCTTTCCTAGACACCAACTTAGTCAATTGATTCAGAATGGCTCAACTTAAAGCAATTAACACTACGACTTAATTATGAATTTAGTGAGGGCTTTCAAATAGTAGTATCTTACTAACAGTAAGCTCAACTATAAAGGACAATCAAATAATTGGCCAGGAAAGCAGGTGGGAGGCACCCCTCACTCAGAGAGTGAGGTCCTAATTAAGTAACCACCTGTGGCTTCCTTCCTAGACACCAACTGAGTCGATTGTTCCAGAATGGGTCAGCCCAAAGTTTTCATACTACTATATTGGTCTCATTGCACATTCTATAATTTAGCACTAGCAATTATACTGTGCTACAACATGAATATAACACTATCTTATGGCATAAACTAATCATGCATACAAACAACCTAGCTATCTCATAGCATCAAGATAATAGCATGTATTATCATTTGGTTAAAAGGATTAAGGGTGGCTCTGATACCACTGTTGGGTTTTCCAGTGCCCTAGGGCGCAGCGGAAGATACGGGATTATAAAATTTTCTTATAAAACCCATTATATGAAACCCTAATAAGCCAAGATCACCTTAATAGTATAACCAAATAATGTAGAAAATATAATCTTGGTATAGAAGAATACCTATCACGCTATATCCAATATGTCTGAAGAATACCTATCAGTGGCAAGTTACCGTGCAATTCAATCCCTCAGTCATACTACATCATGAATAAGTGCATGAGTATGGATCAATATCAAACTCAATCACTTATTCATGTCTCTCTTAATCTTTTATATGATAATTCAAACAATGAAACATTAGAAACTCTTTCTAATATTCATTTTGCTTTGATCAAAGGCTTCTTGAATCATCATAAGATTAGAGTAAGTAGGATGTTACCTTCTCTTACTAGAAGTGACTGATTCCTTGTTGACCTACTCACAACCTTCGTACAAAATCCACCATATCCAGAATACCCCGTACACAACGCAATGTCGTGAATGAGGGTAAACCAAAACATAGCTTCAAGTGCACAAGGTACCATGGTGATCTCAGGTCTAAGGATCACTTGCACAACTCCCACTATGAGAACCATCTTTTGATAATTAAGTAAGAATCCATAAGATGTTCTCATGGCTGGTCATTTCAGTGAACTCATTCCTCTAATTAGCACCCACATCTTTGTATTAGTGTCTCACACAAGTGATTGTGAGATCAATCACCCTCTACATCGAGCATACATAAGATGTGCCAGTCTTTCCGGTAATATTGATCCCCGACTCAATATACCAATTTGACTGGGAATATTCTAAATTAGGATTTTAGGATTTTAGGTCTCACTGGTATGATCTCATCATAACCCTAAAACCAATGTCCTAATTTATGGGGTTCATCATCCAATAATAAAACAGATAAGCAGCAAATAATGAAACACAATGCCTTTATTGATATATATCGAGTGTCAAAGTACATGATTTGGAGGATTACAAAGAGAAACCCATCAAATGATTGGCTTATAGGGCATCTACTCTTTCATAAGCTAGAGTAAATGATAAAAACTAAGAATTAATATGGAGGCAATAGTATGAATTATCTATGGAGAGAGTTGTTTAGGGCTAGAATCCACCGATAGATTTATATCCGTACGCTTTCAATGATTGAGTTGTATTTAAGACTTGATTGCTTCCGACTACAAGCCAAAGCAATCATAAAAAAAAATTATAACTAATTCCCAGCATGAATCATCTAAGTCTAGCACAAACCATCTACTCTAATGATAAGCATGACCTGTCTAACCTAGCATGATGCATCTGATCATTAAATCATCAAACATGAAATCAATGTCACATGAATATCTCCTCCAAACCACAGGTGTTGGATTCGATGAAATAGATCAATTTATGTAAAATATTTTCTGCAAGATAAATGATTTACATAAATTGAATAAATCATAAGATCAATTGATAAATTCTTCATCATGCAACAATCTTACAATACAAACTCAAGTCAATAAAAACGAAACGAATATTCCTCTATGGCTTCATCAAACCCCTAAACCGAGGTTTAACCGCTCATGGTGCTCGTCATCTCCATTGGTTTGCTGAAATGCTCCCCACCAAGATGGTAGCTCTCCACGCCCAAGGTCTCCTCTGAAAACTCCTCTGCCGTCCCCCCATTCTGTTCCTCCGCTCCTTCTTTTATATCTCCAAGGGCACCCGGTTCAGCATAAAATAGATCTTTCTCTGTTTTGGCGTCGGAATGGAAGGGAAGAAGCTGGATGCGGTTGATACGCTTTGCAGAAGTTGGCACGGGGTTGAGATGTGAGGCGTGCCGGCTGGCACGCTGGGGCGGACGTTGATGCTTGAAATTCGGACGCTGGGCGATGCGGGCGAACATGGAAGGTTGGCTGGCACGGAAGGAAATTTGGGACGCAGCTGGACGCGTTGGGGACGCTGCTCTTGCTGGAAACACGGACGGATGGGGATTTCGTCTTCGTAGATGGGCTGGCTGCTTCGCGGGATGATTGAATGTTTCACTGCTGGCAGATCGCGTGGAAGATTGGGGGCACGCGGAGGATCTGGGAAGCTGGCTACATCGCGAGATCCCTGGTTTGGATGCGTTGCTGATTTGGGAAGGGCCCTGTTTTGATGGAAAAATACGCAGCCGTGAGGAGGCGCGGACGCGGGCTGGCACGCGGAGGATTCGACACGTTGGGGAAGATGGAAGGTTGGATGTTTCCCCTGCTTCGACGCTGGGATGGAAGGCTGATGCGGAAACTTGCTGGGCACATCGCGAGATGGCTGAGCTTGCACGCTTTGTCTTGGGCTGATCTCCCCTGTTTCGGCTTGGTTTATTGGGTTGAGCTCCATCACGTGGGGATGCTGGCTTGACTTGAGCTCGGGCTGAAGAATGGCACGGATCTTGGAACGGTTGGATACTTCATCGCGGACGGCTTGGGAGGAAGCGTGATGCGGAGACGGAAATTTCTGAACCGTTGGATTACTTGGGGAGCCACGAACGGTGGACAGTGCTTGGGTGCATGCATGGCAGTTGGGCATTGGGCTCAAACCCCATGTTATTGAACTGAGACATGCCGGCTGGTACGCTCGGAAGGCGAGGACATGTGAATTATTTACTTCTTACCATATTTTAAATTTATTTCAATGATTATTCAATTTCATAGTAAAATTAATATTTATAAGTTTAAGAACATTGATAAGTGCTGGGGAAAGATCACTAAATTATAAATTATTCAGCACTTATCAGTACATTTTAAAATCTATAAATCTATCACATGTAGCAGCTACTTTAAATTTGTGTTCATAAGAGATACTCAAGAAAATTTAGCTCAACACATTATTCTCCCTCTTTTTCATTAAACTAGAGGCTCTTAAGATCAACTGTTTGAATTGCAATTTTGGTTCATGATTGATGCATAAGATATATTAACTAAATAGCAAGCCTCAAGATGTATTACAGAGATTTTCATATTTAAATTTTTGATATTTGTAATACATATTAGAGAGTATTAGGATCACTTCTCATTTAGTATTTTTTCTCTCGCCTTTAGTTATGGATTTATGCGATTAAGTTCCATATGATCTCTCCCCCTGAAATTTTTTTTCTCCCCCTTAATTGATCATTCTATTTAAGAGTTTAGAATTTGAAGATAATGTTCAAAAAAAAGCATTCAAATTGTCAATCTCAGAAATGTGTTTTCTAAGAGTTTCAGCATAACTTAAACCATTGAGAGCATATTTTCAAGTATTAAATCATATTCATTTGAGATAAGAAAAGCTCTATAGAACTAAACTAAAGGTATAAGCTATTATATAACTAAGTCAAAGAGATTCATCAAAATCAATCCATAAGACATTCAAGGAATGCATATAAGATGCATATTGCAAAGAGATTGAATATCTAAAGCTTCCCCTCAAAAGATGCATTCTTCTTTAATCATTCTTTTCTTTTTTGTTGAATTTCAGATTTTAATGATAAGTGTGAATAAAACTGAAATTCTATGATATTAAGAATGTAGAGTGATCTAGAATTTTTTAAAATTTATAGCAATCACTCTTTTTAATCTTTCAAGAACAAGTCATGCTTCCTCTTAATTTTTGAGAATATGCACTGAAATATTAATCAGAAAATAACTCTTTCGAAGTTCAAATTTCTTTCAAAAATATTTACATTTTCTTTTCTTTAAGAATTATTTGAGTGAGTTGAAATGTTTCTAGCTTTAAGATCATTCACTCTTCTTTTTTAAAAAAAACTTTTTCTTTTAATGATAGAGGCCCTTAATTATGCAGGAGAGAAAACATATAGATGATCATTGAAGTGTATATTTATAGAACTCAATTTCTTAATCATAGTTTCACAGCAATGTATACATGAAACACAATGAATCTTTTTAATATCAAAATAAAATCATATATTTAGAAATATTTGTTCGCAATCAAGATCATTGAAAGATACATCATTTAGACCAATTTTAGTACACTTTAAAGATAAGAAATGATATGTTTCATATGCGTATCGGAGCAATCAACCAAAGCATCAAAAATAATTCTGTTTTTCTTAAGTTATAATTTTTATCTGAAAATCATATTGATTTATTCTCCTGAATAATGCGATCATTGAAGCATATAACTAAAGTTACAAAGATGTAACAATATAAGCATTTTTAAATTAAGTTTAAGCTTTTATACAAAATCAGATTCTGAATTTCATAAACATTTTCAAGGAAGCTTTCAAAGTTATAATTTGATATATGTATCTTCTATATTGTAGCTCATCTTAAATCACTAAGATTGAAAACACATATTTTAATAACATTAGAGCACATTCATAATATTTGTAATTAACATGAATTTTAGTACAGATTGGAGCAATTTAACATGTATCAGGACATTATGTACCAAAGTTTAGGCAAGATGGAAGATAATTCAAAATCAATTCATTTTGCCTAAATTGCAAATTCAGTCTATTCTTTCTTTTTATTTTTAAGAAGATATTCATTAAAATCAGAAAAATACAAGGAGAATCAATGAATCCAGAAAATACATATCATTGAGGAGTATGTTTTGCAAGTGAAAACCATTTTCATTAAGCTTTGGAACACAAGCTATTTCAAAAACAAAGGTGGTGCAAAAATAAAATTATTCTCCCAAGTGCAGGAGAATCGCACAAGTAGTAAATTCTCGGGAGTCCGAGGTCGAATCCTCGGGGAACGAAATATATATAAGATTATTTAATATAATTTTAGATTAATTAATTCAATAAATTTGTGGATTAAGATGATGTTTTGCAAATAGAAAATAATTCAGTAAACAGAGAATCAAAATTTAAATAGATTAAGATGGTGTAGGGATCTGGAATCCCCCTTGATGATATTATTTTCAACAATTAAATTCTGCGATTCTTCATTAAAGATCAATCAGATAGAATAGTTCTAATCATGGAGTATACAATTTGAAAACATGAATTCAAGATCTAAGTATTTATCGTGCCGATTACGTCTACGACAAATCAAACATCGAAACAATCCATGAATCAAGAAATATAAACCATAAAAGATCTATCTCATAAATAAGCATGCAAGAATCAAAAATATATTAGTAGATGTAAAGCAAAAAGAACAATGTTCAGAATTTACTTGAAAAAAAATAAGACATCAAAGGTTCCTCCATCACCCTTCACCTAAGGGATTAGCCGGCCATAAACATAAAAGAAACTCCCCTGTTCCTCTTCCTTCTTTTTTTCCTTTTTATTTTCGGAAACAGGGCATCCCCTGTTTCCTCTCTCTTTTTTTTTTCTTCTTCTTTTTTTTGAATGGGGCTGAGGCTTCCCTCTGTTTTTCCAATGAATCCCCGCTCCCCTGTTTCCGAAAAGAGAGTCCCTTATACCTCTCGATGGACCCCCTGATCACACGGGATGCTCCTCTCGTGCTGGTTGCCGAGTATCCCGGATGCGGAGAGGCTATGATTGCGGGAACCTTGGTAAGGGAGGAAGGCGCGTGGACTCGGAAGCGAGCTGATATTCCGGAAGATTGCGATCGCCATGGGATGCGGAAAGCTTCGCGGGAGATTTGGATCTTTGCTGGGATGGAAATGCTTGAGAACGGAAGAGCTGGGACGCGGACGCTGAGATCACGGACGCGGGGAATTTGCACGCAGACGCGGAATGTCTGGGAGAGGCTGGATCGCGTGAGATGCGTGGGAGGATCAGTCGGACGCGTGGGAAGCTGGTAGAAGGGCCTTGGATGCAGCAATCTGAGATTTGGAAGGTGAATCACGGACGCCTGCGGGATCTGGGGCTCGGGTGATTGCGAATCCGGGAGAGGTGGAAGCATGGAATGATCCCAGTGCCTTGGATGCGGGAATCTGAGATCTGGAAGGCTTCGTGGATGGCTGGGAGCTGATCACACGTGCTGGGACATGGTGGATGGCTCGCGGAAGAAGCGGACGACGTGGGTAACTTGCAGGATAGGCGGATGGATCGGAAGGAAGCACGGACGCGGGTGATTCCTCGCAGGATGCTGGAAAAGGCTGGATGAACGCGTGGATGGCTGGACTTTGCTGGGAGGGTGCACGCGGACGGCTGGGAGGAGCGTGGACGCGGAAGACTGGGATCTGGGACTCGTGGAAGAAGCTGGGACGCTTGAAGAATCTGATGCGGATGAGATGCTTCATGGGATGCTGAACGGCTGGGCTTGATCGTTGGAGTTGGGACGACTAAAATCCTACGGCAGAAGC
Source organism: Phoenix dactylifera (assembly GCF_009389715.1). Taxonomy (NCBI): domain Eukaryota; kingdom Viridiplantae; phylum Streptophyta; class Magnoliopsida; order Arecales; family Arecaceae; genus Phoenix; species Phoenix dactylifera. Next base: position 29,974 of record NW_024068371.1, on the reverse strand, counting down.
AGACGTTGATCGCGTGGGAGCTGAAATCTGGGACTCCATCGGGTTGAGATGCACGGGCTGCTGGGAATTGGTTGCAGTGAACTGGATGGCTGAACTTAGACTCCTTCTAGTATGCAACTAGGGTTGACGCATGCGGTTGGCTGGTCACCTGCAGTGATGCATATTTTTGAACCCGATGCGCATTTTAACTTTGATTTACGATCACCTGCACCCGACAAAAATATAATATTAATGCAGCACTTTTATCATTATTTGTTAGCAATAATACTAATTTAAGTGATGTGTAGATCGCACTTTTGTGCTCTCATCACACCCCCCAACTAGCTTATTGCTAGTCTCTAGCAATTAACGAGCAAATGATAATCTGAGAGTGCAAAAGGTGTGGTTTAACCTATGATATTTTATTAAAACTAAAAATACAAAACTAAGATACGTACCCACTTTCGTAGGGCATCACGATTGCACTTAGCACGTGCAACAAGCCGTTAAACCCCTAGGTTACCCTAGTGGACGAGTGTTGTCTCGTGAGGATTTGCAGTGATGTTACCCACAAACATCATGAATGATATGACGTGAGATTCTAATAAAAAATATGAAATAAATCCTAAGCTAATACACATGTAATTAATTGATATATTTTTTCAAGCATGGCAACTGTCAAAGCAAGGAAATATAAAAGTTGAGTGTGCATCAAATCGCATGACTTTCTCAGAGTACTAAGTACCTCCACCACAACAGGGCACCGCCTGAGTTTTAGGTGCACTACTTAAGTTCACAAGTATTTTCTACAATTTGTTAGAACCTGATCCATCAAATTTTCAGAATATCACATGTTGTCTAAATTTGTCAAGAATGGTTCGCATGTAAAGAAAGAGCTATCAATCCCAACTAAACAACCCGGGTACACAGAGGTCCAACACAATGGAGTCAAACCAGTCATTACCACATGTCACTAGGTTCAGCCTAACCAACTCATTCATGCTTATTTTTATTTTATTTTATATATTATTTTTTTATATATTATTTTTATTTTTTTTTTCAATACACATGACAACTACAGCTATCCAACCCCATTAGGCTCTAGTAAGGTCCATGTAGCGAGCTTTCAGTCAATGACCCCCGATCCAGTTGGCTCAAGACATTAGGTGAAACACCCCTCGGACTTAATTACTCGAACCAGACTACGCCACGAGGCCAGACTTGTCATCATAAGTATTTTTTTTTTTTGAATAATAATTATGCAAGAAAAGAAATGGTAGACTGAACCATATAAATATTTTTATTATATATGTGACTGCATCGTGACTATGGGCTCGTTTGGTTCGCGGAAAGTATTTTCCCTCCTAGGAATATGATTCCTGGGAATCAAATTCCTAGGAAAAGGATACCTAGGAAAGTACTTTTGGCATGTTTGGTTAACCATGGAAAAGTGACAAATTTCTAAAATGCTTATGTTTGGTTGACCATCCACTTTCCTAGGAAAGTTATGTATAATTCCTATTATGCCCTTAATAAAAATTAGGTCTTTAATGCCTCTTTAATGCTTCTTTAATGCTGAAGGGTCTTTTTGGGAAAAAATAAAAAAAGAGTGATTCCCACCTCATGGAAAAGTAACTTTCCCATGTTTCTCATGGGAAAGACTTTCCCATGAAATGTGGGAATCATATTCCCATGGGAATACAACTTTCCCATTTCTCTCCTTTGAAAACTCCAACCAAACAAGAGGCATTTCATTACTTTCCCGTTGACCACACTTTCCCCCCTCCTTTTCCTGCGAACCAAACGAGCCCTATAGGTCAACCAAGGTCGGATCATAAGGCACCTAAGTAATCTAGTCGGGATATTCAACCTCTATCTTTATGTAAAAACCAAATCCTGAACCTTATGGTACGAACAAGGATACTCATACTTCTTTTATGGATAAGGCTAACAAAAATGCAGTTAACAAATATGAACTCCTGAGGCCTTCCTATTATCATTAAATACACGTGTGGGGATCTAATAATAGGTCTCTGATCAGTCATAGTATGCATGTGTTCCTTGCCTTAATAGTTGCACACACTCAATATGAAAATACATGTGCATTTGCTCAGAAAAGAAAGTAATAGAATAAATCAAATGCAAAAACAATTTTTTTTTTTTTTTAAATCAAAATATTGCCCTTCCCCCAACTTAAACATTGCATTGTCCTCAATGTAAAAAATGCAAGAAAACTATATATGAGAGACAATAGAGAAAATAATAGAGAGAAGAAGAATACCTTGAGCTGTTGAGTTTTAGAAAAGAAGACCTACAAAATAAGAAGAAAACTAGAAATAAAAGAAAAAAAAATTAAATTCTAACTAATATACACATACCTTGGCCGTCATGCTCAGTCATAAGAAGGCTCCTCCAAGGGAAAGGAGTCCTCTTCATCTGCAAAATTCTCAAGAAAAGGTTTTAATCTGTGTCCATTTACCTTAAAAATTTTGCCATCCTGTGGATTCTCAATTTCAACTGCCCCGTGTGGAAAAATAGTTTTTACAATGAAAGGACCTGTCCATCTTGATCGTAACTTTCCAGGAAACAGATGTAAGCGAGAGTCATAACAAAGAACTTTTTGTGCAGGTTCAAAAGATTTTTTTAGAATTGATTTATCATGCCTAATTTTCATTCGTTCTTTACAGAGTCTAGCATTGTCATACGCATCCCGACGAATTTCATTCAATTCACTTAATTGTAATTTTCTAGCGAAACCAGCATCTGACAGTTCAAAGTTTAATTTTCTAATGGCCCAATACGATTTATGCTCTATTTCAACAGGTAGATGACATGCTTTTCCATAGACTAGCCGATACGGGGACATACCAAGAATAGTTTTATAAGCAGTACGGTAAGCCCACAATGCATCAGAAAGTTTTAAAGACCAGTCTTTGCGTGATGGATTCACCGTTTTCTCTAAAATTCGTTTAATCTCCCGATTGGCTAACTCTACTTGGCCACTAGTCTGCGGGTGATAAGGAGTTGCAATTCTATGGGTGATACCGTACTTTCGTAACAGAATCTCAAAAGGTTTATTACAGAAATGTTTTTCCCCATCACTAATTATAACCTTGGGCATCCCAAACCTAGAAAATATGTTTTCTTTAAGAAATTTTAAAACTGGTTTGTGGTCATTTGTTCGACAAGATACAGCTTCCACCCATTTGGACACATACTCAACACCAACCAAAATGTACTCATATCCAAAAGACGGTGGGAATGGGCCCATGAAATCAATGCCCCACATGTCAAAAATTTCAATAGCAGTAATGGGCTGAAGAGGCATCATTTGCCTACGAGTTAGACTTCCAACACGTTGACATGGGTCACATGTCCTACAGAACTCGTGGGCATCTTTAAATAGTGTAGGCCAATAAAAACCACATTGTAACACCTTAGCTGCCGTTTTCTTAGATGCAAAGTGTCCTCCGCAAGCATTGGCATGACAGAAAGAGAGTACACTTTGTATCTCATGATCCGGAATGCATCTTCTAAAGATTTGATCATTGCAATACTTGAACAAATAAGGGGTATCATAATAATAACTCCTTACTTCACGCAAGAAATTATTCTTATCATTCGATCCCCAATGCTCCGGCATCCGGTTCGTGACAAGAAAGTTTACAATATCAGCATACCATGGTATAGTAGAAAGTGCAAACAGCTGCTCTTCAGGGAACGAGTCCTTGATGGGCAACTGTGGCACCAAATCATGAACAACTAGCCGTGATAGATGGTCAGCAACCACATTTTCTACTCCCTTTTTATCTTTGATAGTGATGTCAAATTCTTGGAGTAGAAGTATCCATCGTATTAAGCGTGGTTTGGCCTCTTTCTTATCCAGTAAATATTTTAGCGCTGCATGATCCGTGAAGATAACAATAGGAGCACCAAGGATATAAGAGCGAAATTTGTCTAATGCAAATACTACTGCAAGCAATTCCTTCTCGGTGGTGGTGTAATTCATTTGAGCATCATTTAAGGTTTTGCTTGCATAGTAGATGACATATGGCTTATTATCCTTGCGTTGTCCTAGGACAGCTCCTATCGCATAGTCACTAGCATCGCACATGATCTCAAAAGGTAATGACCAATCAGGTGGTCGCACGATGGGTGCAGTGCTAAGCATAGCCTTCAATTTTTCGAATGCCTCTTGACAGGTTTCGGTCCAATTGAACGGTGTATCAAGGGATAGGAGGTTACATAATGGTCGAGCTATAACACTAAAGTCCTTGATGAACCTCCTATAAAATCCAGCATGACCCAAAAATGATCTAACATCTCTAACCGTCTTGGGTGCAGGTAGCTTGGCGATTAGGTCAATCTTAGCTCTGTCAACTTCCATGCCCTTCGATGAAACAATATGTCCTAGGACAATTCCCTTTGGCACCATGAAGTGGCATTTCTCCCAATTCAGTATCAAATTCTTTTCCATGCATCGAGCTAAGACTGCTTGTAAATGGGACAGGCAATCATCAAATGAATTGCCAAAAACAGAGAAATCATCCATAAATACTTCTAAAAATTTCTCGTTCATTTCTTCAAAAATACTGAGCATGCATCTTTGGAATGTTGCAGGTGCATTACACAACCCGAATGGCATCCGACGGAAAGCGAATGTGCCAAAAGGACAAGTGAAGGTAGTCTTCTCTTGATCTTCTGGTGAAATCTCAATTTGGTAGTACCCGGAATAGCCATCGAGAAAATAATAAAATTTGTGTCCTGCAACTCTTTCCAAAACTTGGTCTAGGAAGGGTAAGGGAAAGTGATCTTTCCTAGTGACCAAATTCAATTTTCGGTAGTCAACACACATGCGTCAACTCGTCGGAACACGAGTTGGAACTAGTTCACCCTGATCATTTTTGACTACCGTCAGACCTGCTTTCTTGGGCACGACTTGAGTAGGACTCACCCACTTGCTATCGAAAATTGGGTAAATAATACCCACGTCAAGCAACTTGAGGACTTCTGCTTTAACCACATCTCTCATCGTAGGATTCAACCTGCGTTGCATTTGCCTTGTGGTTTTGGCATTGTCCTCCAAATATATCCGGTGCGTGCAAATTAAAGGGCTAATCCCCTTCAAGTCGGCAATAGACCACCCTAAAGCTCCTTTATGATTCTTTAGAACACAAAGTAATTTTCTTTCTTGGGCATGATCCAGATCAGATGAGATGATTATAGGAAATGTGTCCTCGGATCCAAGAAAGGCATACTTGAGTTCCTTCGGTAAAGATTTCAACTCGAGCTTAGGTGTTTGTTCATGGGATGGTACTATCTTTGCTTTTCGAGGTGGCAACTATTCAAATTCCTCTATTCTTGGTCTCCACCCATTGACCATCATGACATCCGAATTATCTAAAACAGGTAGGACCACATCATCAGCAGTACCTTCAGAACACCAATCTATCAAACCATTGTCGGCCGATTCAGTAAATGTTTCTTTTAACAAATATTCTTCCGCAATGGTTTCAACCCATTCAACTTCTTTACTTTCTTCATGATCACTGGGTTGTTTACCTATACTAAAGACGTTCAGTTCCAAGGTCATATTGCCAAAAGAAAGCTTCATGACACCATTCCTACAATTGATCAATGCATTAGAAGTTGCAAGGAATGGACGTCCTAAGATGACCGGAATCTGAGATGGTGAATTGGAAGCCGGATGTGTGTCCAGAACGATAAAGTCAACAGAAAAATAGAACTTGTCTACTTGGACCAACACATCTTCGATAATCCCTCTAGGGACTTTCACTGACCTGTCAGCTAATTGTAAGGTCACAGTTGTTGGCTTCAACTCACCCAAACCGAGTTGCTCATATACCGTATATGGCAACAAGTTCACACTCGCTCCTAAATCTAGCAATGCTCGCTCAATCCTAAAATTGCCAATGATGCACGAGATAGTTGGGCAACCTGGATCCTTATATTTAGGAAGAATGTTATGCTGTAAAATTGCACTCATATTTTCAGCCAGAAATGCCTTCTTCTTGACATTTAAACGACGCTTGACAGTGCACAAATCTTTTAAAAATTTTGCATAGAAAGACACTTGTTTGATTGCATCAAGAAGAGGTACATTGATTTTTACTTGCTTAAAAAGCTCAAGAATTTCAGAGTTTGGTTCAAGCTTTTGCAAGGGCTTTAATCTTTGTGGAAATGGTGTAGAAAAAGGACATTCAATGTTGGTGCTTCAGTTTCTTCATTATCCTTTTCTTTTGTCTTGGGTGGGTCAAAATCAGGTATGACTTGAGTTTGTTCCGGGATTGGTCGGTCAATAACCTTACCACTTCGCAAAGTTATTATACTCTTCGCTTGTTCTTTATGCAAAGTTGAAGATGATGCATTGCTACCGCCATAGACTTGAGGATTAGGTTGTGGTTGAGCTGGTAGCTTACCTTTCTCTTGAGCACTTAAAGCAGTGGTCAGCGTTGTCAGTTGATTTCTTAATTCATCATTGATTTTAGCTTGACCTTGCATGAAAGATTGCAAAGTTTCTTCGAGACTGGATTTTTGAGGGGGTGCGTGTGCATAATGTGGTTGCGGAGGTGGAGGAGTTGGGTTATATACTTGTTGAGGTTGGTCATTCCTCCACCTGAAATTTGGATGGTTCTTCCATCCGGGGTTGTAAGTACCCGAAAAAGGATTATTGAAAGACTTTTGATAGGTATTCATAACATTGGCCTGATCGTGCAAGACTTCCTTGAATGCGGGTATTGTGGGGCAATCAGTGGTGAGATGGCCAGGCATCTCGCAAATCCTACAACACTCGCTGTTATGTTCTACGGTCTTGACGGGTTCAATCCTTCTAAGTTCAATTTCCTCTACCTTCCTAGTAAGGGCTGCCATTTTAGCCTGAATATCATCCTGAGTACTAAGGTTGTAAAGGCCCCCGTGTGGAATGCTAGTAGGCTTAGGCAAAGGTTTATTCACTCTATCCCCTGTATCCCATAATTGTGCAGTCTCTGCGAGAGAGTCTAAATAGTCCCATGCCTCATCGGGTTGCTTTTCCAAAAATAGACCATTGCACATAGTCTCTATAAATTGTTTTAACTGTGGAGACAACCCTTCGTAAAAGAAACTAATGGTTCTCCATGTTTCAAACCCATGATGAGGACAAGAGAGAAGCAAATCTTTAAATCTCTCCCAGCATTCATAAAATGTTTCATGGTCTTTTTGTTGGAAATTACTAATGTGCCTTTTCAAAAAGTTAGTCCTTTGTGCGGGAAAGAATTTTTTCAAGAATTCTCTTTGCATGTCATGCCATGTTCCTAGCGATCTAGGTCTCAAGGAGTTCAGCCATGTTTTGGCTTTGTCCTTTAAGGAAAAAGGAAACTAGGTCAATTTAAGGACGTCTTCCGATACATTTGGCACTCTAAATGTGATGCTAATTTCCTCAAAATCCTTAAGATGAAGATAAGGGTTCTCGGATTCCATCCCATGATACTTGGGCAGCAATTGAATTACTCCTGGTTTGATTTCAAAGTGTCCTACATTTTCAGGAATAATCATGCATGAAGGTTGACTAGTCCTAGTGGGATGTAAGTATTGTCGAAGTGTCATAACTGGGGGTCTACCTTCATCACCATGGTGACTTCCTACATCATCAGGAAAATTTGCCATCTCACAAGGTGTGAGATACTGCGAAGGAATTTCAAGGATGTGTCCTAAGGGATGATCTAAAGTTGTACGACTTAATCGACCGGTGTCGTCCCTATTCCAACCTAGCATACAAAATTTAATTAAATTTTTTTTTATATTTTTTTTTTAAAATAAATATAAATATAAGTACCAACTAAAGATATCCTAAAACTACACCCTAAAACAAAAATCTATTCACAATCAAACATGCAACTAAACATTACACCTCAATTTCTAATGTTTTTCTTAAATTTCTAGACAGCTCCTAACTGGTTTGAAGAGGGCACCTAAGTCTCCAATCCGGTCTAATGAACCGAGTTGACCAGGTAAGCTCCCAGGTAAGTGGAGGGGTCACGATGCGTTCGCAAAGGTCCCACTTAAAACCCACTTGCCTCGAACAGATGAACTGTCTCCCTTATAGGGACAAAGCTTGCCTAGACATCAACTAAGCCACAGAGCGAAATTGGTGCAACTCTCGGTGGTCTTCGTCCTATTGAGCTCGAATGTCCTTAGGGGCCAACGTCTAGTTGATTTTAATTAAGCTTAGGATATTTATGCAATGGGGTGATTTTTTGGGCTATCTTTTTAAATGGGTTCAGCCCTTAGAATATTTTATGCTGATGCCTTATACTATATGCAACAATAAAGAGATTTTTTTTTTAATGTTTTATGACATGACATTAAATTTCATTGAATAGGTGATCAAGCAAATTATTTATTTATTTTTTAAAAAATTTTATGAGTTGAAGTTTGAAATTTGAATTCTGAAATTTGAAATTTGAAATTTTAGGTTTTTTCTCTCTTTTTTTTTAATTTTTGAATAATCACCCTTGATCTTTTCTTAAAGTTTTTTTTTTTTCTTAAATTTTCAATTAGCAACAAGGTTTAATGAGATATGATAACAATAAAATTCTGATTCTAAAACAATTAAATGCAGAAAATTCAAAACAGAAAGCAGCAAGGTTTCGTATTAATCTAATGGTCTCAGAATGTAAATCAGACCGTTCAGATGAAAGAAACACAGGTCCTGCACCTGACGACCAAATTTGAGTTCAATCAGACGGTTAATTACTTTGATATCAGAGTTTGATGCAGACTGTGTAGGGAATAAAAAAACAGCAGTAAAGAATTTTTTTTTTTTTTTGTTTTCGAAAGAAAAAGACTAACTACTAAAGTACTAATTAAATCTAAAATTATACTAATAAATCAGCCGTTCCCCGGCAACGGCGCCAAAAACTTGATGCAAAAATAAAATTGTTCTCCCAAGTGCAGGAGAATCGCACAAGTAGTAAATTCTCGAGAGTCCGAGGTCGAATCTTGAGGGAACGAAATATATATAAGATTATTTAATATAATTTTAGATTAATTAATTCAATAAATTTGTGGATTAAGATGATGTTTTGTAAATAGAAAATAATTCAGTAAACAGAGAATCGAAATTTAAATAGATTAAGATGGTGTAGGGATCTAGAATCCCCCTTGATGATATTATTTTCAACAATTAAATTCTGCGATTCTTGATTAAAGATCAATCAGATAGAATAGTTCTAATCATGGAGTATACAATTTGAAAACATGAATTCAAGATCTAAGTATTTATCGTGCCGATTACGTCTACGACAAATCAAACATCGAAACAATCCATGAATCAAGAAATATAAACCATAAAAGATCTATCTCATAAATAAGCATGCAAGAATCAAAAACATATTAGTAGATGTAAAGCAAAGAGATCAATGTTCAGAATTTACTTGAAAAAAAATAAGACATCAAAGGTTCCTCCATCACCCTTCACCTAAGGGATTAGCCGGCCATAAACATAAAAGAAACTCCCCTGTTCCTCTTCCTTCTTTTTTTCCTTTTTATTTTCGGAAACAGGGCATCCCGTGTTTCCTCTCTCTTTTTTTTTTTCTTCTTCTTTTTTTTGAATGGGGCTGAGGCTTCCCTCTGTTTTTCCAATGAATCCCCGCTCCCCTGTTTCCGAAAAGAGAGTCCCTTATACCTCTCGATGGACCCCCTGATCACACGGGATGCTCCTCTCGTGCTGGCTGCCGAGTATCCCGGACGCGGAGAGGCTGTGATTGCGGGATCTTTGGTAAGGGAGGAAGGCGCGTGGACTCGGAAGCGAGCTGATATTCCGGAAGATTGCGATCGCCATGGGATGCGGAAAGCTTCGCGGGAGATTTGAATCTTTGCTGGGATGGAAATGCTTGAGAACGGAAGAGCTGGGACGCGGACGCTGAGATCACGGACGCGGAGAATTTGCACGCGGACGCGGAATGTCTGGGAGAGGCTGGATCGCGTGAGATGCGTGGGAGGATCAGTCGGACGCGTGGGAAGCTGGTAGAAGGGCCTTGGATGCGGCAATCTGAGATTTGGAAGGTGAATCACGGACGCCTGCGGGATCTGGGGCTCGGGTGATTGCGAATCCGGGAGAGGTGGAAGCATGGAACGATCCCAGTGCCTTGGATGCGGGAATCTGAGATCTGGAAGGCTTCGTGGATGGCTGGGAGCTGATCACACGCGCTGGGACATGGTGGATGGCTCACGGAAGAAGCGGACGACGTGGGTAACTCGCAGGATAGGCGGATGGATCGGAAGGAAGCACGGACGCGGGTGATTCCTCGCAGGATGCTGGAAAAGGCTGGATGAACGCGTGGATGGCTGGACTTTGCTGGGAGGGTGCACGCGGACGGCTGGAAGGAGCGTGGACGCGGAAGACTAGGATCTGGGACTCGTGGAAGAAGCTGGGACGCTTGAAGAATCTGATGCGGATGAGATGCTTCATGGGATGCTGAACGGCTGGGCTTGATCGTTGGAGTTGGGACGACTAAAATCCTGCGGCAGAAGCAGACGTTGATCGCGTGGGAGCTGAAATCTGGGACTCCATCGGGTTGAGTGAAAGTTATTCCTAGGTTCTTCGGTGTTTAGCATGCTGATTTTTTTTTTTTTTTGAAAACCATGGCTGAACCTGATCGGGTTGCCTACGTACCCCTTCACAAGGGGAATCAAGCCACACGTAGTTCTTTTAAAATTTCAAAAATACAGCGGAAAAATGAATCAAACAATTTAATTCATGCATGCTTACAAGATCAAATCTAGAAATCAGCACATTAAGAACACATAGGATTATGCCCGAATCGTTTAAACAATTATGCTAAAACTTTTATGCATGATTAACTATCAGATCTGAAACTTAAGAACTCTATTCCAATTAATCTCCGAATATCCATCGAATGGATTCTGGAGATATCTCCGTGAGGAGCCCCAAAAGAGGGTAAAACCTCGGGGAATCGAACCTAGACCTTGACACCATAATAAATGATTAATGCTAGATTAATACCTTTTATGATGGATGAAAGTTGTGAATCTGATTCTTGACTTCGCAGCCACGCACACGAATGGCCTCTACGAGAAGTATATGTTAGATGTATGCCCTAGAAGCCAATTTTGGCTGACACATTATTAATTCTGGGACATAATTTGTATTTGACTTTATTATTATTGAATAAATAAAAGGCATCTTTTCATTCATATTGTTTATGTGTTTATGAATCGTCCAAGAATTAATAAGATGATGATGCATATTCTTAAGAGTTAAGAATTTGAGCCATGCATCATTGGTGATTAATTTCTGAATGCTCCTGATCGATGGATCATCACGAGGGCGGTGATCGATCCGATAAGATCAAGTGCACACATTACTTTCCTTATGGATGGACGAGACTCGAGTCCACGGTGTGGGGACACTGAAGTAATAGTGCAGGTGCTTGTTAGAGAACAAGGGTACTGAGCGTGACCAATACAAGAAGTCACTTGGATGTCTATCCACTCGTCAGTGACTTGCTTGATGTTGCAGTAGTGTGATTGGTCCTTTGACCTGCGGTGCTTCGGCTACTCACAGTGAGGTTATTGTAGTTTGACTGCACACATACATGGTCTCTAGCCATATGGGTCCATGCAGTGTAGATTGGCTGCAGTAGGTTCACTGTAGGAGTAGGGTATGCACTATAAGGAATCTATCGACCTTGATAGATAAGGAGAGATCCTATGTGATTTATAAGACTGAGTTCGTAAGACCTCGGCCGGGGCAGTATGCACAGTGGAGAAAGAGTTTTCCACTCTCGAACTTAAGTCAAATAAATCTTCACATATGACAGACGATGGGGTTTGACGAGTTGTCCATGACCTCCGTCCTGTAGGGATCCACGATAGTAGGACTGTATCACACGTTAACTGCACCTAGAGGTTCATCATTCTATTCTGCTGGGTAGCCACTACATGCTGCTAGGTGTCACTGGTGGATGGTGGGACTCACAGGGATTATCTCGATGATCGATAAATCCTAATGAGTAGAGTTGGAATCGTTCCAATCCATTGAAAGGAGTTTTCAATGATATTATGATAGAGATCATAATATATCTCACTACCAGTCAGAGTAGAACCTATGGGGTCACACACACTAGAAGTATTGACCGATCCGATGGTTGAATCGTGATTAGGAATCACAAGTAATCAATTCGATTGATAATCAGTTGAAGAAGGAACAATGGAATTAATTAATTGGACTTAAACACAAAACCTACTTCGAGTAGGATTCCTAGAGTCCTAATTGGATTAGGACTGGAAATTCTAATTGGAGTAGGACTGGGATTCCTACTTGGAGTAGGATTCCTACAATCCTAATGAGATTAGGAGTTTTGAATTAAAATTGGATTCCTACTTGGAATAGGATTCCTAGAGTCCTAATCGGATTAGGACTTCGGATTCAAATTAGAGTCCTAATTGGATTAGGACCAAAATTAAATAAGTCCTAATTGAATTAGGATTTCTTAAGTCCTAATTAATTATTAATCTAATGAATCAACAAGACTCCTAATTGGATTAGGATTGAAGAGTTCAATTGAGTCAAAATTGATTTAAATTCTAATTGGATTAGGACTTACCTAGATTGGATCCAAATTGGTTCACCCTTGGGCTAAGCCTAATTGGATTAGGGCTTGACCACATTAAGGCATTCCAAACCCTACTTAATGTGGATTAGGGTTTACCATGAGGAGGGGCGTACGCCCCTCCCCTTTCCATGTGGTGAGGGATGAAGAGAGGGGGCCGGCACCCCCTCTTAGGAAACTAGTCTAGGGCTCCTAATTTGTAGGAGCCCTAGATGGCTATAAAAAGGGACAAGGGGCCGGCGCCCTAGGTAGAAGTGAATTCCTCCTCCTCCAAGCCGTGGCCACCCCTCTCCCTTCCTTGGTTCAGCCGCCATCAGCAAAGGAAAAAAGGAGAAGAGGCGTGCACCTCTCCTTGGCCTCCTTCCTTGGTTCCAACGCAGGGAAGAAAAGAAAGGCTGCAGGGGCTTCGTTCTTCTTCCTCTATCCCTCCTTCTTCTTCCTCCTTTCAAGCACATTCAAGAGTTGAAAAGAAAGAGAGGAGATTAGCCATCAAAAGAAGTCTTTGCAAGGGAGCTAGCACCTCGGGAAGACAAGAGAGCTTTGATCGGATCTCTGCTTCGTGTGGATACCCGTAGAGGCCGGGCACTTGAACGGCTTCAAGCGAACCTTCATCCAAAAATCACGATCATCAGTTTGCGGTGATCATCTACCCGCGCAAGGTGAAGATCTGATCTTCTAATTAGATTAAAAGTTTTTAATCCTAACCCATCTACGAACGGTTCATGAAACAACGTTCATGAGATGAACGTCGATCCCGCTTATGTCGATTCCGCTGCCATCTAAAATTTTTGAATTTTATGCGGCATGGGCGGGTTCCCAACAGTGGTATCAGAGCCTAGGCATCGTAGATTAAGGTAAGGATTAATTATTAATAGGCTTAATAGATCTAAAAATTGAATGATCATGCATGCTGAAAATTTTCTGCATGCAGATTTTTCAGGGTTGCTGAATTTTTGCATGCTGATTTTTATGTGATAAGATGATGATTGTAATTGCATTGTTAATGAGATTACAAAGTTTAGAATCATGATTAGCATGATCAGCAACCTATGTCATAACATAATCAATTAATTCTCAGATCTGAAAATTATAATTGTTGCATATGGTGATGATCATAGGATTCAAATCCTTTTGGTATCAAATGTAATGACCTGCGATGTGATCTGTGATGTCATGGAATTTTTCAGATGCTTGCATGCATCTTATTTGATATTTTGAGAGGCATGCGTGCCTCCTAAAAGGGAGATGTAATTTATTTTTATTTTTATTTTATATCTGGTTGTATTTCTGTGATGTGATGTACGTCAACGATCAAGTCGAAGATGATGCATGAGATGAGCAGGGGTCTAAGCGGTTGATGGCGATTGGATCAAGAGTTGGTCAAGGATCGAATCAAGGAGGCTTGGAACCAATTCAAGAGTTGAAGACCAGTTGATCGATTGACGTGCATGTGCTTGTAATACGACCTAATTAGAATCCATGATCATCACCTATTTAAAGTTTAGCTTTAATTATTGCTGCGATTATAACTGCCTGCTGATAAGTGCTAAATAATACATAAATTAACCTTTTATTCATAGCACTTATCATTATTTTAATTTGCATATTTCGTAAATTTAACCATAAAATATGTGTTACCATCATCATTGCATTTTAATAATTATCAAAGGTAATTCGAGTTGATTTAATTATTTAATGGTTGAGTCTAATGGATGCAGGTCAAGTCGAATTGATATAGGATGAGCTCTAAACCCAAATCACATGCACCCCGCAAATCAAGACTCTCTGATTCAGTCACTTAAATTTCTTTCCACTCGTTCCAACTCTTCTTCCACATAATCCAATTTATTTGTCTCTCAGATCTCAAAGGATACCATCATATTTGCACGAATCCCAAAGCTCCATCCAACCATGTTCCCAGCCAAGTCCCAATAGTTTCCAACAACTTGATCAATCACATCCGATTCCCTTCATCCGCATGAGTCCACGTGATCATCTCCCAGTGTCCTACACTCCTTTCCGCATCCTCCGCTAATCTCACGCACGTCTCTCGTCCCTTCTGAATCCAAGGAACAGAGTCTCCCCATGTATCAAATCCCTTTTATCCCGATTCATCCTCATCCTCTCACTCCCGCGTCTTCCGAGTTCCCTAGCCGTGAGCACATCCATTTCTTCTTTAACTTCCCTTCACCAAAACAAAGCAGAGCAGTTTCCTTCTTCTCCGGATTGTTCTATCCCATGAACAGCCTTCAGATCAGCATCATCCCGAATTCCATGGATTAACAGCTTCCCTTCATCAACCACTCCCAGCCGTCCGTAGTCTCCCTCGAGTTCATCCAGTCTCATTCTCAGCCGAATGCAGCCACCCCCTTGCGGACTCAAACCAACGTCCGCGTTCACCTCCCAGCTACAACCAGCTCATTCCCTCTTCCATGATCTCGATAGTTGGCATTAGCTTTTCTTCCGGATGAATTCACTTCCCAAATCTCACGTTCCAACGTCTCTCCCAACGAATCTCCCAGCATCTCAATATTCCTTCTAACCGCATAAACCCAGCGTCCCAGCTTCATCTCTATCGCATTCCAACTCCCTAGCTCATCACAAATCAAGCCAAGCCATATCCCAGCGTTCATCCTTAGAGTACATCCTCTCCCCACTCCAAGAGTCAGCATCCCACGGTCAGCCATCGTCCGGATAAATCCAAACCTCCACGTCCTTCCCGAGCTTATCAAGTCTTCTGTTTCTCCTCATCATCTTCTCCAGACCACACCAGTGAATATCCGAATCACCCGCGAACGAGTTCATCTTCCCAACGTCTCTCTCAAACTTTTCTTCATCGCACGAACCCAACGTCCTCCGAGATCCTCTCAAACGCCCATGACTGCTATCATTCCCTTTCCTCCCCTGTTTTAAATTCAAAACAGAGCCAACTCCCAGCCGAATCAACAAACCTCCTTCGAATTCCTTCCATGCCCCCGAACAAAGCCATCTCTTTCGAGCTTCACGTGTAACCTCCCAAGCCAACCCCACGTATCTTCTCTGCATCAGGATCAGCCCCATCCAGCCGCTTCCATCCTTATCCGTGAAGAAACAGACGAGAAGCGAGGGGGAGTTGTAGCCTATAAAAGGCCCAGGCGTGAACCGAGAAGGCCAGTCCTCCTCTTCCCCACCAGGGGAGGGGACTGCTCCGATTCTTCCTTCTTCCCCATCGGGAGCTGAATCATCTATTCTCAGGTGACTTCCCATAAAGTGCATAAGAGGGAGAGAAGTTTGGTGTATTTTGGGAATCACTTCCCACATATAAAAAATAAGGACGAGTGTCGAGAGGAAGCTGACGGGAGGAAGGAGGGAAAGCCAATCATTATGAAGTCCCGGTGCTGTGCTGCTGCCGCCGTCCACCACCGCATGGAAGCCTAAGCTTCTCACTAGGGCTGGATGCAGCCCTAACAAAGGGACATGGGTTTTATATTTTGATTTCTATTCTTGGAGTTGTATAAACCTTATTTTGCTTCTAATGAATATTTTATTTCATCTCATATTTAATTTCTGTGATTTTAAATGTGAAGTTTATACAACTGTTCTTCATGATCACTAAGTAAATATAAGATAGTCCATGCTTAGGGAAGATGCAATGTGCTGCCACCTTAGATTAGGGTAGACATTTCATGCCAACTGAAGATGGATTATGCCCAAATTACTTTTGTGAATTTTTATTTAAATGCTTATTAGGCTTGTAGCCAATTTGCATGTTAATCCAAGAACGAAATAAAATATAAATAACCCTTGTTCCGATGTTAGTGGTGAATTCCTTGCCCTAGGTTTCCTCAAATTGATATCATTTTCATTGCATTTTTTTTTATTGAATTGCTTAGTTTAATAGTCTTCACAAATTCATCATTTTAAATATTTTTATTTTTAAGAAAAACAACTATACCCCAATCCCTGTGGATCGATACCCGTAATCACTATCCTACTAGATACGTGCTATTGCGTGGTCTTTAAAGTTGACTATCAATTTTTGGCGCCGTTGCCGGGGATTGTTAGCATAGTTGTTTTTCTTTTCATAAAAAAAAACTTTCAAAAAAATATATATTTAAAATTAAATAAAAATATTTTCTATTTTGTTATTTCTCTTATCTCCTTTCTCTCCTTTACTAATTTTTGATTTTTATTTAATCAGGAATCGAAGAAGACATCTGGGACGATCAAAAAGGAAATTGCTGGAAAAGGAATGCTGTAGAGGTTTGCCTAAAAAAAATTAAAAAAAAATTGCTGGGGAAATTCCCTTTGGTAACCTCTAAACCTTTTTATTTAAATTTATTCCCAGTTTGCCTGAAATTTTGTGGTGATTGTTTAATTTTAAATTTAGCAAAAGTGTGAATGCATGCTTGATACGCATACACCAATTAATCTGCACATAGTAAGGGCAATCACCCCAACAAGATAAGAACTGAATTTCATCACCAGATTCTTGCCCAAATTAGGTGAATCAATTCTCACATAGCTATCACTTTGACTAAAATCAATTAGACGTTGGCCCCTAGGGACATTCGAGCTCAATAGGACGAAGATCACCGAAAGTTGCACCAATTTCGCTCTGTGGCTCAGTTGATGTCTAGGCAAGCTTTGTCCCAAGGGAGACAGTTCATCTGTTCGAGGCAAGTGGTTTTTAAGTGGGACCTTTGCAACGCATCGTGACCCCCCCACTTACCTGGAAGCTTATCTGGTCAACTTAGTTCATTAGACCGGATTGGAGGCTTAGGTGCCCTCTTCAAACCAGTTAGGAGCTGTCTAGTGATTTTAGGATAAATATAAGGAATTGATGTGTTTTTCTTTTAATGCATGCTTGGCCCATTTTGACTTTGATATCGACAAGACCATAGAGGCAGTCAACTCCGTGCTCGACAATCAGTCTCCCACAAATTTTCTTCTTTGGAAAACTCGGCATGAACCCGGCATGATATAATTAAGGATGCACTGCGTCTGGCTGAAGACGTTAAACTTAGCGCTTGTTGGGAGGCAACCCAATTTTCATAGATTATTTTTGCACATTTTCTTGTCGTATTTTTTTTTCAGAAGTCCTCATATTACTAATGCAACTAAGGTACGATGTTTCTATCCTCCATATGCATCATATTTTTATCCAAAATAAAAATAATAATAAAAAAATAAAAAAAATAATAATATAATATTATTAAAAAAAAATTAAAAAAAATAATAATACTTAAAAAAAAACATTGAGGACAATGTCTGATCTAGGTTGGGGGGTATAGGATTCGAATTTTTGAAGAAATTTTTCGCATTTTTAAATAAGTTTATCTCAAAAAAAAAAAAAAAAACTAATTTCTAGGCCTTAGTGCTGACATGATAAACACACAAAGTATATAAAATCTAAAAAGTCCAATGACTAGTCAGCAGTAAGTCAATTTGAGTTCTTTTTAAAAGTTCTTTTAGCGAGTTGTAAGATAATTTTTACTTTAGAATTTCACAACACACATGGCCTGCACTTGTAAGGGTTAGGTTCAACATTATGTTGTTAAGTCTGGTAGCAACCTTGAGTCCTGATGAATCATTCCTATCTAATTCACTATTATTTCATCTCAAAAAAAAAAAAAGTGAATTTAGTCAGGTACATCGAAAAGGGCTACCTATTGTCAAAGGTCAGCGGGCTTGTGATGATGAACCCGAGCATAGGTTCGTAGGGGAGTCTTGATGCCCAACACCTTATGCCATCTGGCGTGGGAGTGTTGACTGAGTGCTCGCTACATGGAGGAATCATTACAAGAGTAAAAGTGCATAAATTATTTAAAAATACAAAAAAAAAGAGAAAAAGGAAAAAAAATAAAAAATAATAATAATATTGACCTTGAAAAAATGATAGTGTGAAAGCCGTCGTTGTAAAAATTCGAGTAAACTGGAATATTACAGATAAAGCCCATGAGGTATTAAAGTAAATATCCACAACTCTCGAAATTCTGCAAGATAGGATGATTTTGAATCAGTGATTAGGTCATATCTGACCAATTCTTGGAAACTACCAGCTTTAGCAGTATTTTGGAGATCTAAAGCCTTAGCTTGTGTATGGTCCAGATATCACCAAGCACCCAAGTATAAATAAGTCTTACAACTCTCTAACGGAAAACTTAATAACTTTAACTTAAGTTGCATACTGACCTAGAATTTGGGCTGACTTAGAAATTAAAACTTTGTGTGCTTTTGAAATTCTTGGCATTAATGCATTTGAAATTAGATTTTTATAAAACAATAAAATAAATTTTTCGACACAGTTTGTGGGTATCTGAGCCGGAAACCCTCACGAGACAAAACTCGTCCACCTAGGGGTTTAAAGCCTTATTGCATACGGTAAATGCAATCGCGATTCCTGCGAAAGTGAGTTAGTTTTTATTTTGCTCGAGGACTAGCAAAATGTAGGTTGGGGGGTGTGATAAGTGCTAAATAATACATAAATTAACCTTTTATTTATAGCACTTATCATTATTTTAATTTGCATATTTCGTAAATTTAACCATAAAATATGTGTTACCATCATCATTGCATTTTAATAATTATCAAAGGTAATTCGAGTTGATTTAATTATTTAATGGTTGAGTCTAATGGATGCAGGTCAAGTCGAATTGATTTAGGATGAGCTCTGAACCCAAATCACATGCACCCCGCAAATCAAGACTCTCTGATTCAGTCACCTAAATTTCTTTCCACTCGTTCCAACTCTTCTTCCACATAATCCAATTTATTTGTCTCTCAGATCTCAAAGGATACCATCATATTTGCACGAATCCCAAAGCTCCATCCAACCATGTTCCCAGCCAAGTCCCAATAGTTTCCAACAACTTGATCAATCACATCCGATTCCCTTCATCCGCATGAGTCCACGTGATCATCTCCCAGTGTCCTACACTCCTTTCCGCATCCTCCGCTAATCTTACGCATGTCTCTCGTCCCTTTTGAATCCAAGGAACAGAGTCTCCCCATGTATCAAATCCCTTTTATCCCGATTCATCCTCATCCTCTCACTCCCGCGTCTTCCGAGTTCCCTAGCCGTGAGCACATCCATTTCTTCTTTAACTTCCCTTCACCAAAACAAAGCAGAGCAGTTTCCTTCTTCTCCGGATTGTTCTATCCCATGAACAGCCTTCAGATCAGCATCATCCCGAATTCCATGGATTAACAGCTTCCCTTCATCAACCACTCCCAGCCGTCTGTAGTCTCCCTCGAGTTCATCCAGTCTCATTCTCAGCCGAATGCAGCCACCCCCTTGCGGACTCAAACCAACGTCCGCGTTCACCTCCGAGCTACAACCAGCTCATTCCCTCTTCCATGATCTCGATAGTTGGCATTAGCTTTTCTTCCAGATGAATTCACTTCCCAAATCTCACGTTCCAATGTCTCTCCCAACGAATCTCCCAGCATCTCAATATTCCTTCTAACCGCATAAACCCAGCGTCCCAGCTTCATCTCTATCGCATTCCAACTCCCTAGCTCATCACAAATCAAGCCAAGCCATATCCCAGCGTTCATCCTTAGAGTACATCCTCTCCCCACTCCAAGAGTCAGCATCCCACGGTCAGCCATCGTCCGGATAAATCCAAACCTCCACGTCCTTCCCGAGCTTATCAAGTCCTCTGTTTCTCCTCATCATCTTCTCCAGACCACACCAGTGAATATCCGAATCACCCGCGAACGAGTTCATCTTCCCAACGTCTCTCTCAAACTTCTCTTCATCGCACGAACCCAACGTCCTCCAAGATCCTCTCAAACGCCCATGACTGCTATCATTCCCTTTCCTCCCCTGTTTTAAATTCAAAACAGAGCCAACCTCCCAGCCGAATCAACCAACCTCCTTCGAATTCCTTCCATGCCCACGAACAAAGCCATCTCTTCCGAGCTTCACGTGTAACCTCCCAAGCCAACCCCACGTATCTTCTCTGCATCAGGATCAGCCCCATCCAGCCGCTTCCAACCTTATCCGTGAAGAAACAGACGAGAAGCGAGGGGGAGTTGCAGCCTATAAAAGGCCCAGGCGTGAACCGAGAAGGCCATTCCTCCTCTTCCCCACCTGGGGAGGGGACTGCTCCGATTCTTCCTTCTTCCCCATCGGGAGCTGAATCATCTATTCTCAGGTGACTTCCCATAAAGTGCATAAGAGGGAGAGAAGTTTGGTGTATTTTGGGAATCACTTCCCACATATAAAAAATAAGGACGAGTGTCGAGAGGAAGCTGACGGGAGGAAGGAGGGAAAGCCAATCATTATGAAGTCCCGGTGCTGTGCTGCTGCCGCCGTCCGCCACCGCATGGAAGCCTAAGCTTCTCACTAGGGCTGGATGCAGCCCTAACAAAGGGACATGGGTTTTATATTTTGATTTCTATTCTTGGAGTTGTATAAACCTTATTTTGTTTCTAATGAATATTTTATTTCATCTCATATTTAATTTCTGTGATTTTAAATGTGAAGTTTATACAACTGTTCTTCATGATCACTAAGTAAATATAAGATAGTCCATGCTTAGGGAAGATGTGATGTGCTGCCACCTTAGATTAGGGTAGACATTTCATGCCAACTGAAGATGGATTATGCCCAAATTACTTTTGTGAATTTTTATTTAAATGCTTATTAGGCTTGTAGCCAATTTGCATGTTAATCCAAGAACGAAATAAAATATAAATAACCCTTGTTCCGATGTTAGTGGTGAATTCCTTGCCCTAGGTTCCCTCAAATTGATATCATTTTCATTGCATTTTTTTTATTGAATTGCTTAGTTTAATAGTCTTCACAAATTCATCATTTTAAATATTTTTATTTTGAAGAAAAACAACTATACCCCAATCCCTGTGGATCGATACCCGTAATCACTATCCTACTAGATACGTGCTATTGCGTGGTCTTTAAAGTTGACTATCACCTGCAATGTGCCGTTTGCATGTGATGTGAATGAGAGTCGGGTAGATAGGTTTACATGTGATGTAGCAAACCCAATGAGACCTAAACTAAAACCTCCTCAATCAAGTCGAGAGTGAACCAACATGAGCAAGTCATATTAGATTAATTGATCTAATTGGTGTCTAGGAAAGCATGAAAGGTGGTTACTTAATTAGGACCTTACTCTCTGAGTAAGGGGAGCCTCCCACCTGCTTACCTGGCCAATTGTTCGATTACCTCTTATGAAGAGCTCAAGTTGCAAACACTAAGACCTGATTAACCAATATTAAGTCAATAGGTCTTCCACTGTAGTAGAGCTGCTAAGGCCTTTCTGATGTTGATTTGTCTCGGCTGGACACAGTGGGCAAGTTGCATCGGGGGGCTGGATCTCTCTATAGACATGAGATGTTGTAGGATAAAGGTGGGGTTGGGCACCAATAACTGTTCGGTGAGGGCCCAATGACGACTTTATTCCTACGGTTATACGGTGGGTCTGACTTAACTAAGAAATGGGACCAATAACTGTTAGGTGAGGTCTTCATGGCTTAGAGACCAAGTTGCACTGCAACATGCTTGAGAAGCATTGTACAAGAGTTGTACACTCATCCATCTATGTGTCACCAATAACTGTTAGGTGAGGTGCCATGTAGATTGGTGAGACCGCAGTACCCACTAGAAACCCTAGTCGTGTAGGATTTCCGTTTTCCTACCAGGGGAGTGTGAGGAATTCGAGAAAATAGTGGGAGTTACATTCGTTCTAAAAGTCCTTAGAACAAATTAAGGATCAAGTACAAAAGTTTAACTAGAATCTTTACTCTCTGCAGATCATAATGTCAGCCTCAAACCCTTTGACCCGTATTCTTGAGACCAACCGATTGACCGGTACAAATTATAAGGACTGGCTAAGAAACCTCAAAATTGTTTTGAACCGCGAGAAAATAGGCTATGTGCTCGACAATGACATCCCCGCATTACCAGCACGTCCGACCACTGATCAGCGTACGACGCATGAGAAGTGGACAGACGATGACACTAGGGTCAAGTGCTATATCATGGCATCCATGTCCAATGAACTACAATGCCAGCATGAAAATATGAAGACTGCTAGGGACATACTAGCACACCTGCAAGGGTTGTATGGTGAGCAGAGTCGCACAGCTCGTTTTGAAGTGTCTAAGAGGCCCTTCAAGATAAAGATGCGCGAAGGGCAGTCCGTCCATGATCACGGTCTAACTATGATCAAGCACCTTGAGGAGCTTGAGAAGCTTGGAATGAACATGCACAAGGAATTGCAAGTGGATTTGATCCTACAGTCACTTCCTGATTCATTTGGTCAGTTTATAGTAAACTACTGTTGGGAACCCGCCCATGCCGCTGATATTTCAAAAATTAAATCAGATGGCAGCGGAAGAGGCATGTGCGGGATCGACGTTCATCGCATGAACGTTGTTTCATGAACCGTTCGTAGTTAGATAAGAATTAAAACTTTTTAAACCTTTAGGAAGATCAGATCTTCACCTTGTGCGGGTAGATGATCACCGCAAACTGATGATCGTGGTTTTAGGATGAAGGTTCGTTTGAAGCCGTTCAAACGTCCGGCCTCTACGGGTATCCACACGAAGCAGAGGACCGATCAAAGCTTTCTTGTCTTCCCGGGGTGCTAGCTCCCTTGCAAAGACTTCTTTTGATGGCTGATCTCCTCTCTTTCAATCAACCCTTGATTGTGCTTGAGAGGAGGAAGAAGAAGGATGAAGAAGAGGAAGAAGATGAATCCCCACGCAGCCTTCTTTTCTTTCTTGCGTTGGATGAAGGAAGGGAAGGGGAGGAAGCCGCCAACTCTTGGAGTCCTTCTTCCCTTGCTTGCGGCTGAAACAAAAGGAGAGGGAGAGGGTGGCCACGGCACAAGAGGGAGAGGCTTCAAGTACCTTAGGGCGCCGGCCCCTAGTCCTCCTTTTCAAGGGAGTGGAGCTCCTAACAATTAGGAGCTCCATGACAACTTGCCAAAGAGGGGGCGCCGGCCCCCTCTCTTCATGTCGCCCTAGCCAAGTGGAGAGGGGCTGATGCCCCTCTTACTTGGTTAACCTAATCCTCTTCCAAAGAGGATTAGGTGCCTCTCTCATGGTTTAATCCTAGTCTAATTAGGATTAACCAAATTGGGTTCAATCTATGCTAGTCCTAATCCAATTAGGACTTGAATGAACCATGACTCAATTGAACTCTTCAATCCTAATCCAATTAGGAGTCATGTTGATTCATTAGATTAATAATTAATTTAGACTTAAGGAATCCTAATCCAATTAGGATGTATTTAATTTTAGTCCTAATCCAATTAGGACTCTATTTGAATCCGAAGTCCTAATCCAATTAGGATTTCTAGGAATCCTACTCCAAGTAGGAATCTAATTTTAATTCAAAATTTCTAATCTCATTAGGATTGTAGGAATCCTATTCCAAGTAGGAATCCCAGTCCTACTCCAACTAGGATTCCCAGTCCTAATCCAATTAGGACTCTAGGAATCCTACCCGAAGTAGGACTCTTGCATGATCATTCAATTTTCAGATCTAATAAGCCTTTAGATATTTAATTCTTACCTTAATCTACGAAGCCTAGGCTCTGATACCACTGTTGGAAACCCGCCCATGCCGCTGATATTTCAAAACATCAAATAAGATGCATGCAAGCATCTGAAAAATTACATGACATTGCGATGTGATCTGCAATGTCATGTAATTTTTCAGATGCTTGCATGCATCTTATTTGATGTTTTGAAATATCAGCGGCATGGGCGGGTTTCCAACAGTGGTATCAGAGCCTAGGCTTCGTAGATTAAGGTAAGAATTAAATATCTAAAGGCTTATTAGATCTGAAAATTGAATGATCATGCATGCTGAAAATTTCTGCATGCAGATTTTTCAGGGGTGCTGATTTTTGCATGCTGATTTTTATGTGATAAAATGATGATTCTAATTGCGTTGTTAATGAGATTACAAAGTTTAGAATCATGATTAGCATGATCAGCAACCTATGTCATGACATAATCAGTTAGTTTTCAGATCTGAAAATTATAATTGTTGCATATGGTGATGATCATAGGATTCAAACCCTTTTGGTATCAAATGTAATGACATGCGATGTGATCTGCAATATCATGTAATTTTTCAGATGCTTGCATGCATCTTATTTGATGTTTTGAGAGGCCTGCGTGCCTCCTAAAAGGAGATGTAATTTATTTTTATTTTTATTTTACATCTGGTTGTATTTCTGTGATGTGATGTACGCCAACGATCAAGTCGAAGACGATGCATGAGATGAACAGGGGTCTAAGCGGTTGATGGCGATTGGATCAAGAGTTGGTCAAGGATCGAATCAAGGAGGCTTGGAACCAATTCAAGAGTTGAAGACCAGTTGATCGATTGACGTGCATGTGCTTGTAATACGACCTAACTAGAATCCATGATCATCACCTATTTAAAGTTTAGCTTTAATTTGATGCTGCGATTATAACTGCCTGTGATGTGCCGTTTGCATGTGATGTGAATGCGAGTCGGGTAGATAGGTTTACATGTGATGTAGCAAACCCAATTGAGACCTAAATCAAAACCTCCTCAATCAAGTCGAGAGTGAACCGACATGAGCAAGTCATATTAGATTAATTGATCTAATTGGTGTCTAGGAAAGCATGAAAGGTGGTTACTTAATTAGGACCTTACTCTCTGAGTAAGGGGAGCCTCCCACCTGCTTACCTGGCCAATTGTTCGATTACCTCTTATGAAGGGCTCAAGTTGCAAACACTAAGACCTGATTAACCAATATTAAGTCAATAGGTCTTCCACTGTAGTAGAGCTGCTAAGGCCTTTCTGATGTTGATTTGTCTCGGCTGGACACAGTGGTCAAGTTGCATCGGGGGGCTGGACCTCTCTATAGACATGAGATGTTGTAGGGTAAAGGTGGGGTTGGGCACCAATAACTGTTAGGTGAGGACCCAATGACGACTTTATTCCTACGGTTATACGGTGGGTCTGACTTAACTAAGAAATGAGACCAATAACTGTTAGGTGAGGTTTTCATGGCTTAGAGACCAAGTTACACTGCAACATGCTTGAGAAGCATTGTACAAGAGTTGTACACTCATCCATCTATGTGTCACCAATAACTGTTAGGTGAGGTGGCATGTAAATCGGTGGGACCGCAGTACCCACTAGAAACCCTAGTCGTGTGGGATTTCCGTTTTCCTACCAGGGGAGTGTGAGGGATTCGAGAAAATAGTGGGAGTTACATTTGTTCTAAAAGACCTTAGAACAGATTAGGATCAAGTACAAAAGTCTAACTAGAATCTTTACTCTCTGCAGATACAATGTCAGCTTCAAACCCTTTGACCCGTATTCTTGAGACCAACCGACTGACCGGAACCAATTACAAAGACTGGCTTAGAAATCTCAAAATTGTTTTGGACTGTGAGAAAATAGGCTACATACTCGATTCAGATATCCCCACACTACCAACACGTCCTACTGATGTTCAGCGTGAGATGCATAAAAAGTGGTTGGATGATGACATTAGAGTAAAATGCTATATGATGGCATCCATGTCTAATGAACTCCAATGCCAGCTTGAAAATATGAAGACTGCTAGGGACATACTGGCACACCTGCAAGAGTTGTATGGTGAGCAGAGTCGCACAGCTCGTTTTGAAGTGTCCAAGAGGCTCTTCAAGACAAAGATGCGCGAAGGGCAGTCTGTCCATGATCACGGTCTGACCATGATCAAGGACCTAGAGGAGCTTGAGAAGCTTGGTATGGACATGCACAAGGAATTACAAGTGGATTTGATCCTACAGTCACTTCCTGATTCATTTGGTCAGTTTATAGTAAACTACCACATGAATAAGATTGAATGCACTAAGACTGAACTAATCAACATGTTGGTAACTGCTGAGGGAGCCTTGAAAGGTTCAAGGGGCAATGTCCTTGCTGCTGAGTTGACTTCTGGTTCCAAGAGAAAGTCTACTTGGAAGAAAAAGAAGCCTGCTAAGAAGCAGAAGAAAGACAAGAAGCCAAAGAAGGAAGTTCAAAAGAAAAAGGCTAACGACAAAGAAAAATGTTTCCACTACAATGTCGAAGGCCACTGGAAGAGAAACTGTCCTTCATACCTCGAGAGCCTGAAGAACAAGAAAGGTGACACACCTTCAGAAGGTATAGACTTGCTCATAATTGAAACTAATCTAACGATTTCTTCTACTTCTAGTTGGGTTATAGATTCTGGTTCTAGTGCTCATTTGTGCACTACCATGCAGGGTCTAAAGGAAAGTAGAAGGCTGGCGGAAGGTGCAGTAACCTTTCGGGTTGGCAACGGGGCAAAAGTTGCTGCTGTGGCTGTAGGCACCTACCATCTGCGACTACCGTCTGGATTTAGTTTATTACTTAGAGACTGCTATTATGTACCTGCTGCTAGCAGAAATTTGATTTCTGTTTCATGTCTAGCACAGGAAGGTCATGTTTTTACATTTGACAAAGACTGCTGTTCTATTTATTTAAGAAATAAAATAGTCGCACGTGGTTTTATGATTGACAGTCTCTATCATTTACATATGGATGTATCTGTGAATGTTACCGAGCAAGAAGTGAGTGCCAAAGGATCCAAAAGATCCAGAGATGAGATAAACCAAAGATATTTGTGGCACCTCAGGCTTGGCCATATTGGAGAAAACAGAATGAACAAAATGGATAAAGATGGGCTTTTAGGCTCATTGACTTCCGAGTCATATCCAGTTTGCGAGTCCTGTCTTCAAGAAAAAATGGCTAGACTGCCCTTTGTAGGACATGGGGAGAGGACCACTGAAATACTTACCCTAGTACATACAGATGTATGTGGCCCATTCGATGTGCTAGCCAGGGGACGTTATTCTTACTTCATTACCTTTACCGATGATTATTCACGGTATGGGTATGTGTATCTTATGAGACACAAGTCTGAGTCTTTTGAAAAGTTCAAAGAGTTCAAGAATGAAGTAGAAAAACAAACTGGAAAACCTCTTAAGGCTCTTCGATCAGATCGAGGAGGAGAATACCTTAGTGGGGAATTCCGGGACTATCTCAAAGAAAACGGCATAGTCTCACAATGGACACCTCCGGGTACACCTCAACTCAACGGAGTGTCAGAGAGGAGGAATCGGACCCTATTGGATATGGTCAGGTCCATGATGAGCTTCACTGATTTACCTATGTTCCTTTGGAGAGATGTGAGCAGATGCCTTACTCACAGCGATTTATTTATTGAATAGAGTTCCCTCTAAATCCGTTCCTACCACACCGTATGAGATATGGCATGGTAAGAAACCAAGTCTTGGTCATCTCAAGATTTGGGGATGTCCGGCCCACGTCAAGAGACTGCAGGCAGACAAGTTAGAGGCTAGGACCATAAGTGCTCGTTTTATAGGATATCCTAAAGAGTCATTAGGATACAATTTTTACATCTCAGAGGATCACAATGTATTTGTGAGCCGTCATGCCATCTTCTTGGAAAATCAGTTTATCCTTGATAGAGGCAGTGGGAGGAAAATTGAGCTTGAAGAGAAAGTCTCTGAAAAGCAACGAGTCATGGATCCTATAGAACCCATTCATAAAAAGCCAGTACACGATGTCCCTCAACCACCTCGTAGATCTAGTAGGGTCTCCCATCCTCCCGATAGATACTTAGGTATACTAGAAGAGGATACCGAGGAAATGTTCCTAGTGGGAGATAGGGATCACATACAGGATCCCAAAACCTACAACGAGGCGATATCTGATATCGATTCCGAGAAATGGCTGGAAGCTATGAAGTCAGAGATAGACTCCATGCATTCCAACCAAGTCTGGACCTTAGTAGATCCACCAGAAGGTATTGTACCTATTGGATGCAAATGGATCTACAAAAGGAAGATAGGTTCGGATGGAGAGGTAGAGACCTATAAGGCAAGGCTTGTGGCGAAAGGGTATAGTCAGCGCGAAGGCATTGACTATCAGGAGACCTTTTCACCTGTAGCCATGCTAAAATCCATCCGAACATTGCTTGCTATTGCAGCATTTCATGATTATGAAATCTGGCAGATGGATGTGAAAACTGCTTTCCTGAATGGATATCTTGATGAAGATATCTATATGGAACAGCCTTTGGATTTCACTTCCAGTGATGGAGATCACAAGGTCTGCAAGCTGCAAAGGTCCATCTATGGACTAAAGCAAGCATCTCGGAGTTGGAACACTCGTTTCGATGACGCAATCAAAACGTTTGATTTCATCAAAAACGAAGAGGAACCGTGTGTTTACAAAAAGGTTAGTGGGAGTGCTGTCGTTTTTCTCGTACTGTACGTAGATGACATTCTCCTGATTGGGAATGATATTCCCATGCTAACCTCGGTCAAGGTCTGGTTGTCAAAAGAATTCTCCATGAAAGACCTTGGGGAAGCATCCTATATTTTGGGAATAAAGGTCTATAGAGATAGATCTAAAAGGATGCTTGGCCTTTCACAGAAAATGTACATAGAGGAGGTGCTGAAGAGGTTCAGCATGGAAAACTCCAAGAGGGGTCTCTTACCCCTAAGGCATGGAATTCATCTCTCCAAGAAGATGTGCCCCAACACATCTGAAGAGATTCAACGCATGAGCAAGATACCCTATGCATCGGCAATAGGGAGCCTCATGTATGCCATGCTATGTACACGACCTGATATAGCCCTTGCTGTGAGTGTCACAAGCAGATATCAGTCGAATCCAGGTGAAGACCACTGGACAGCTGTGAAGAATATTCTTAAGTACTTGAGAAGAACTAAAGATTTATTCTTGGTTTTGGAGGATCATCAGAATTAAAGGTAGAAGGGTACACAGATTCATACTTCATGACTGATGTCGATGACAGAAAGTCAACATCTGGATATGTGTTCTTGTGCAATGGTGGTACGGTGAATTGGAAGAGTTCTAAACAACCGATCATTGCTGATTCTACTATGGAAGCTGAATACATCGCCGCCTCTGAAGCTGCTAAGGAAGGCTTCTGGTTCAAGAAATTCATTGCAGAGTTGGACGTGATGACATCAGATGCCATAACACTCTACTGCGATAATAATGGCGCCATAGCCCTTGCTAAGGAGCCAAGGTCTCATCAGAAGTCTAAGCATATAGAGCGGCGCTTCCATCTCATACGCGACTATGTTGAGAAGAAATATGTAGAGGTGCAGAGAGTAGACTCCGCGGATAACGTGGCAGACCCGTTCACTAAGCAGCTGAGTCAGCAAAAGACTGAAGCCCACCTTGAGAAGATGGGCCTAAGATATATGACCAATTGGCTTTAGTGCAAGTGGGAGATTGTTAGATGTATGCCCTAGAAGCCAATTTGGCTGACACATTGTTGATTCTAGGGACATAATTTTGTACTTGACTATTT